>NC_090904.1:13641618-13649118 GCF_040956055.1 Brachionichthys hirsutus
TGCTTCACCGCTCAGGAAAAACGATCTTGACACATTCTCATTCAGAAAACAAACAGAGCTTGATTGTTTTCGGTTTTGAGTGAGTGAAAGCGGCGGCCATTTTTACACGTCGCCAAGATTGCACAGACTGAAAATGGAAACGTTTGGAGGAAAAAATAGCACTCGCCAGTGAAGCATCAAAGTTCATGAACGTGTTTGCAAAGCCCTCGACCCACCTTCCTCCCCCTTTCTATGACTTCCTCTGCCCCCCCCCCCCCCCCCCCCCTCCTCCCCTCCCTCTTGCAGCCACCTTTCTCCCAGTTTCTGTCGCGGTGATCTTATCACACCTCTTCTGATTTCATTTGACGGTCACCAGCTAATCAGAGGCCAACATCTGGGTGGTTCCCATGGCAACCGACGGGACCAAATATTCTCGGCCTTAAAAGGTGGACCCGAGGTCTGGTTGCTGGGGGGGGGGGGGCATTAGATTGACAGCTTTGATAGACAGAGCCGAACAGAGGCCTGAATGACACGACACTACCACAGCAGCGTGTGTGTGTGTGTGTGTGTGTGTGTCTGTGTGTGTGTGACCTCATTTCCCTTGAGTGCTCTGCCCATCCCATGGGCGCAGTGGGAAAGGGTGGAGGGCTGTTTGTTTGTGAATCTGGGTATATGTGAGGGAGAATAGGCATATAGATGGAGCCATTTACTAACTGTACCAAAGGGCTCTGAGCAGCCTGAACAGCGTCCTCAGTTTATAAATACATTCATACACAATCGTGTTTTCAGAGGAAGTGCTCTGAGCAGTGTATAGACTTCTGCTGCCTCCATTTTGAGCCACCAAGAGCCTAAAGAGCATTACCACATCCTTATTTAACAACCGGAGCTGCCGGTTAGGCGTCAGTGCATTTGTTTGCTTTTTCACAGATTGTCTGAGACACAGACTCACATTTGATTGATCAGTGCATTGACTGATTCCTTTTTACCTGTTAATTACTGTCACTCTTCTTCCTTCTCTTCTGGCAGCCTTCCCTGAACTGGTCTGCCCCTCTTCTACTTACCAGGGCCCATTAAAGTTGGATTCCTCCAGGGTAAGTAAAAACTTCATTTATCGAAGACGGGAAACGTCCAGACCCCCCCCCCCCCCCCCCCCCACACACACACACACACAGCTGTAACTGCATTAAGAGCCAGCCAACGGATGGGACGTGGGACAGAGCACCCTGGCCTGTCCGCTAATGCCCGCACCATAAGCGCACAGGCATGGCTTGGAATGGTAATTGATTTTTGTAAAAACGTGACTCAGTTTTTGTCGTACCATGACGACTATGAATTACTGCCAACTCGTAAATCGCCTGTAATGCAAAGAAATATCTAATCTTCCTGAATTCTTGGTAAGACGCACTATTTAATTATTGTCTATTCGAGTTGCATGGGTGTCGTTTAGTCACATTTAACCCTAATCCTAACCCCACAACAATCGCTCGTCCGATCCTGATTCGAATGTCTTTGACATCATTTATGGTGTCCCACCCACCTCCAACCAGTGATGTCAGCACGAAGAAGCGTACCGGGAAGGTAAAGAAAATGAAAATAAGACCTAGAAAACAAAGGTTTGGTCATGGTCATGTAATGTGATCAGAAGACTCCGGATCTGATTTTGATTTATGTAGACATATAATCTAATGTTAGTTTATTTATTACAAGTAAAAGCAAATCAGCCCACAACAACATGGGACCTCGGTTGTCAGTTGTGGGTGTGGCTGTTTTCCCTCATTGTCGGCATGCATTATTGGACAATTTGAATCAATTTGAAAGAATGCATCATTACACAATAAATCGGCCTCCATCAGCAGACTGGCCTCACAAACGGTGCCGTTAGAGATAATACCCCAGGGATCCCAGAGGACAGACTGGCAAAGGGCAGGGAATAAAAGGGGAAATTAGGATGGGGGGGGGTCAGTGCAGAGAAAGTCATTGAGTATCAGGGGAGTTGTATGGACCTGTTATGGTTGAGCTATAATTAAGATGGGCTAACAGAATGTGTGGAGGGAGTGTAAATGCATTAGGATCCCCTAAGCCTCAGCCTGCTGGGATCAATAAGTCCCCATCGACATCATGCTGGACAGAAGTCTCGCTCAGGCTCTGACTCCGTGGTGCTAAACTGATGTGTGCTAATGTGTATTCCCTTTCAAATCCAGCGTTATACACTGAAGAAAGAGAATAGTAGACTGAAATAGGGCAGAAGGACCAGCGCAGGCAGGAAGTGAAGGCAAACGGAAGCCCACTTTGAGGCGCTGATGACAGGCAGAGGGAGGAGCGCAGATAACCTTGCTGGGTTAAAAGCTTCCTCCAAAGCCTAATGAGGTATCCCATTTACAAAGACCCCCCCCCCCTACTCGGTCCGATAAACGGCAATATTAATTAAAAAGCTCCAATTGAATCTGTCTGATGGACGATTAGCAGGATAGGGCTTATTTCTGAATGATGGGGTCAGTTGATAGAGGAAAGGAGACAAGTGAACACTGATAGGATGACATGCACACAAACTCTAGGGAACATCAGAACTGTCAGTATCACGTAAGGGATGAGGAGATTTGCTAATTTTATTTCTACCTCAGACTCGAGTTGCACAAGAGGTGTTTGTTGCGATCGATGGGAGATATGAGAAAGGGAACGAGCAAGCCGATTAGCAACATTGCAAATACGTGGTTATCTGAGTGTTTTTATTTAGATTGAAAAATACTTTTCTTGGTTTGTACAAAAAACAGGCCGTATAAAAATATTCGGCCTGTTAGTCCGTGCACAACTTCTCAACAAATGGATGCTCAAACAACCTCCTACTTTTTATTGTGTTGTAATCTACTATGTCATTAAACTTCAGAATGTTTAGCTGGATGAAAAGTGTTTCGTTCGTTCTCTATAATGATTTTTATTGATAATTCCCATGGCTTTCTATGTTTTATATATGTTTTATGTATAATATATGTTTTGTAGGTGCCTCCCCCAACCTATACACAATTAAATAATTAAGTAATTATAGTCCTAAATGTATGGAAATTCTATTACAGATTGCAAGTTAAATCAATTTTTACAACATATTCCAGATGCTGGGGGCGACGCTTTCTCACAGCTCAGCGGTAGCTCTCGGTGTGAAAGTTTGGGGATGTCTGTTTATGGTGAGTTATGTAGACACAGCTTGGCTTGGCTTGGCTTGGCTGGGATGCCCTGCCTCTACCTCTACACCTCCCCGGGGAGAACTGGGGGATCAGATAAAACCGGGTTCCCACATCAGGGTCAGAATGACAGTTGAATGTCTGAGGAAGAGTGATGGTTGTGGGATTAAGATGGGAGGAGTATCGTTTATACCAGCGGTCCCCTCGGAGGACCCTCCAGAGGCTACGGAATATGTTGAGCGTAATAAAGCAAATTATTTGGGGGAAATCACTGGTGACAATTGCATTAAAAAAAAAACTGAGATAATAATTATTCTCTTTTTGTTATGATACGAATGTTTTGCGCGAGTCTGGAAATCAACGTGAAGAAGAGCTGAGGCTTCACTTGTTCTAAATAGTTGTATCCAATTAGCTCGAGAACGTCAATGTGAACAGTCAGATATTTGTAACTGATTAGATTGTAGCTTGACAAGGAAACTGATTGAAATTCTCCTGGGACCCTTACTCTCCTTCTGGTTTTTCACAATAAAGCCAGATAACAAACGCTTTCCCACATTTGGTTCAACCGTGTTTGCGCCAAGGTGGTATAGTAACAGCCAAATGGCTGTAGAATCCCCTCCGGGCGAGCATAAGATGGGTTAAACTATCTTTTAAAACATCATTGGTATACTGTATTGTAACAGCAAGTGAATATTTTTAGCAGAACTTTAAACTTGGATTTAGCAGAACTTGGATTTGTAATTATCTGCTTGTGTTTGGCACTTTGTTACATCTCCTTGTTTTAGATTGTAATTTACAGGCAGGAAAAGCTTGTAACATTCATGCATATCTTATAAAGGTGATTGTTGTCTTTTTAATTTGAAATTATTTTTTTTTAAAAAGACTAAGCATTACTTTAAAAATAAAGCAAGATGGTACACTCTCAAAAACTCATCCATGGTTGCTGACTTTACCACAGAAAAAAAAACAAGCTGCAGAAACAATCTGTAAAACAATCTGTATTATTGTTCTTAGCCTGTGTGTAACCTTTCACATATTTTCCCTCTTGGTTGATGCCACTTCAAGACTCCGTGTCTCTGCTAGACGCACACACATGTACATGTTTCTTTTACAAACGGTCATGCCTCTTATAACCATGAACTGACCTATTAACCCAATATATAGCGCCATCTAAATTCAGTCACATGCTTACATATGAACGCACTCGTACTGGTCTGAGTTGCTTCGTGGAAACACACGGCGTTGGTCAGTCAGACTAACTGGCTCTGCGGTTAATCGAGTAGAGTGTGTGGCCTTGCGTGGCCCTGGCCTGACCCCTCTGTAGCCAAGGACACCGCTGAGCCTCAGCTTTGATACATTTGATACGGTTTAAGAGAGGAATGAAGACCTAAGCCTGTTTACATTTGAACTGGATTAGTGTTGGGGTGACAGTGCAGTAACGAGAGCGAGAGTGTGAGGGTCAGAGAAAGCAGAAGTTCTAAAACCATGGCCTCTATTCTGACTCTGACAAACGGCCGTGTTGCTTTGTGTTGCGTTAGAGTTTGTGTCATCTTCTTTCATTTATTCTGCCATAGTTGTGTAGATTATTATAGTCTGGTGGAGGATGTTTCTGGAATTAATTCATACTCTTTCTGGTTGTATTTTTGTGGTGTGTGACTATTTTTATCCCCCCCCTCACTGGCATTCATGCTACTTGGATAACACAACAAGAATGGTTATTTTTGTTATTAACTTATTTCATATGGTTTCAAAAGCATTCAGAATTTTTCAGTGGAATTTTCAAATGAAAAAATATGGGGAAAAAATTCGAAATACCCATATTTTCACCATTTTCTTTAACATTTATGAATTAATTGTGAATCCCCCAAGGAGAATCTTTCACCGCATTTGACCCATCCCATCCTTCTTACTACCCAACACACAGCCACCCCATTATTTCATCAGGCATTCATTAAATAAAGAAATATTAATTCAAACTTTTATAATAATAATGTATTAGAAAAAATTTAAGATAATCCAACTTTGTTCCAAATCAGTTAGTTTTCCTATCTTGAGGATACATTTCATGAAATGTACAACATTTTCAGGTTTTAAAGAAGAAAGTTCCAATTATTAAATATACTGTAAAATTGACATTTAATGCTAATTATATATTTACCCTTTGATATGACCTTCATTTTTCTCCAGAGCCTTATTTGTTCAGAGACTAGACTCTCTTTTCCGACACACATGGGAGCCGAGAGCGGATATATCATCTCCTGATATCTCCTGATTTCTATTCATCTGTGCTTGATCGACATACCAGGAGTGGAAGTTGTTGTATCCAGTGCATTAACCCTTTCAGTCAAAGAATCCATATTGTCTTTATTATGGATATTATACCATTATGTATTCGTAAAATGGGCACCTGCACATTATTGTAATGGAGGGACTGAGCAGGAGAAATCTGATCTCTCTCCTCGTGTGTTTCTTGTTCTTTTACTCTCTTTCATCGTCACTCCGCCAACGCCCCCCCCTCCCCCCACACACATCACTGTCTCCCTTTCCTCAAGTAATGATTTGATGTTGCTAATGGCTTCCTAAATTTTGTAGAAAGGCCAGAACCAGTGGCGTCTAGAGTTTCAGGTGCTGGAGGTCTGCCAGCCGATGAGGGAACTTGAAGAGGGGCGGCCGGGGGATCGCAGCGGCCCAAGCCCGGGTTGGATACTGCACAGGTATAGAGGTTGGCTAACGGGCGTGGGGGATCAGCAGGGTGTTGCGCTCATAATTCGTTCCTTTCAAGACTTTATTATTTCCTGTTTTTCCAACATCCGTACGTCATAAGATGAAGAAATCCCCCCCCCATGAATCAGTGTTTGAAACCTAAACTGCCTTGTTTGTCAGACGTACTAATGGCAGGAGAATTATCGAGAGACAAGCGATATAAATACTTTAGAGTCACTGATTCAAAACAAATATAAATAAATTAACCCTCCATAAAAACCAAGTCAGCTTCTGCCAGCCGGTAACTACAGTGAGTGAATGATAACATTTAGTCTCATGGTGTGTCTGGTCGCTGCTGGGACTAACACATGAAGATGGAGCCTCTGCACTGCCGGCACAATGGGCTCTATTGTCGGATCGCTTTCTACTGCTCATTCAACTTAGCCCACATGAAAGTTAATGGGAGCGACAAAGACGAATTGATGTGCTGTTCGGTTATGCGCTTGTGTGTCTGCTGGTGTGTGCGCTCGTGCCTGTTTGTGCGCACACTGCGCAGTGTGTTTGTTTGCTTGTCACATGATGTCCTGTGGCAATCCCTAACTAACCATGCAGGCGCCAGTGGAGGGTGGAGGGGGCGGGGGGGGAGATGAAGGCAAGAGATGGGCACGAGAAGATACAGAAGAGGGAAGAGGAGCAATGGAGCCGGGTGGCTGACTGCTGTCACATGATGGCCATTTAATGAAGCCAAACTGCATTCAGGCGGTTGAAGAGCTGCACAGATGACTCATGACCTGACTTAGCACTGTACAAAGAGACCTGAAGTTTAATGTTCTAATCAGAGGGACTTATTTTGCTGCTAAGTATTATATAGTAAAATATTCTGATGCGACTCTAACATTAGAAATCAAACCAACCATGGGACATTTTTACACGGATCTTTGGCTCGCTAATGTCCTTTGATGCTCTTTGGTGTGCGTGTACTGTATGTCCCAGAATCTTGGATCCGCTGACAGTCTTTAATATAGTCTGTAAAGTATAATGGGGGTATTAAAGATATTTTCATGAGGCAGAGGGTTTCATCACTTCCAAATTAAATATGAAGCATTATGCCGCAGTGGTTTTTTTTTTTTTCTGAACAAAATGCCTTAGCGGTTTGACGGGCGTCCAGAGTCAGCGGACAAAGGATGAATGGGGTGATGAGCGTGAAAGCAGCAAAAGCCAACAAAGTGGCGATGTGTGGCTTTTATCACAGATGTCTCATGTTTAATGCTCACAGGCCATTAATCAGACGGCCTGTATGCGCGTACGACTTGGATGGAACTCTGAGCGTCTGTGTGAGGACTCGTGTAACCGAGGTGATACTGTTTACCCAGAGAATAATCAGTGACTGGCCGCAGGCCTCGTAGGGTTGGCCATGGTAGGCCACCGTGAAATGATGCTGACAATGGCAGCCTGTTGCCTTCATCAATGCAGCTGTGTGTTGCTTGTTTACATTGTTTCTAAGTGCAATTTTAGATTATAGAACCATTATACAGATTGCCTCTTTTCTTCAATGTACAGATCTCGATCGCCCTTTCTCACAGCCTGTCGGGGGCGGGACTGTCGTACCTTCATTTTGTCTCACAGCGTTGTAGCCTGTGTC
>NC_090904.1:13951618-14056618 GCF_040956055.1 Brachionichthys hirsutus
AGCGGCGAGGCCACGGCTTGATTTTTGTCGCCGCAAAATCTAATTTAATGTTGAGCTCCGTGCCGTTAACCACGAGTCTCCTGAGGCTGACGCTGGCATCGGTTCAGTCACACAGATGGTTGATGGCCCTTGTCATCTGTGCTTCCGTTTTGGGCTGCGTTCCTCTAAGCATGTTCTCAAGCGTTTTCCGACCCGGCGTTTAGTCTGACTAAAATCCCATCACGGCGCCGTTATCCTCTCATCCTGTCGGGCCGGTCCGTGGCTGTAAATCGACCATCCCTCTCAGAACCAAGCTTCTATTTTAGAGCATCTGCCCGTTTTAAACAACGCAAACTCATTTTCTGTTACGGCAACAGCCCGGGGAGAGAAGTTATTGACAGGCGAATTAATCCCCAGGTTTCCCAGCACCATACAAATATCTTCTACCGGGTTTCACTTGTCCTCAGACAGACTTGACCTCTCTCTATATTTAGGGCAGGTTTAGGGTCCGTTTAGTTTTTGGTTTCAAACACGCCAGTGGTCGCAGCTGTATTTTCAACACGCCTTGGGGTTGTGTGCAGTAAACTCACCAGGGCAGCAGGAGTCGGTGTAGAGGTACTCCAGGAAAGATAGGAAGGTGTCCGAGGAGACTCCATGGATTGGCACCACTCGGCTCCGGGCCTCTGCGTACTTCCCGCTGAACATGGCCGCCATGACATCACAGCGCGCCACCAGCACCGCCCGATGGGCCGGCAAAACACTTCCTTAAACACACAGACACTCAAAATGAACATCCGATGTGAAGCCGAGTTACCGGAGAGGATGTAATAAACTTTGACTGACAGGCGTCTCTGCTGGAGACATTCCTAACTAGAAAAGCACTCTAAAACTCCATTACAAGACAATTATTTTATTGTATCCAGACAGGTGTCCGGATCCGAAAATTTCATCAAGATCTGTCTGTAACTTTTCTGAGTTACCCTGCTAAAAGACAGACAGACAGACACCGGCGAAAACGTAGCCATAGAAAACGTAACACTTGCAATGTTCAAGTCAAACTTCGATCATCTGTGTCAAAAAGAGGCAAAACCTCATTCAAATAAACCAGCTGTGTGACAAAATGTGACTTTAGGAGCAGTTTAAACGACCAGAAAACAAATGACGGGTGCAGCCTGGTAACAGTTAAGTGTTGGTAACAGTCCGCGGCAGCTCTCACAACACTCCGTCAAAACATTAGCACAAAAATAAAAGCCCACAAAATGTTGCAGAAATGTTCTCCGGGACCTCAGAGCTAAAACGCACGAACAAGAATGACTCTGCACCTCTATGAGAAGACTATCGACCGAGGGGAGGCTTGTGGGTAATAGTCCTGGATTTGTCCGTTTGATCCTTTACTAGAAAATTGGCACACACAAAAATGCAGCTTCTGGAAGAGATGAAACACGAGAGGAACGGAAGGCAGCCGGTCCCGCGGACTTTCATTGTTATCTTAGTTAGTCTCAGAATGGATGACCGGCTGCTGCACCGACATCGCAATTAATTTGCGGCTAATAAAAGGCGACCTTGCTCTGTTGTGTGACGGCGCAGGCATTTGTAAGTGTGTGTGTGTGTGTGTGTGTGTGTGTGTGTGAACCCACCTTGCACCATGAAGATGACATCAGAGTAAAGAGGAGAATTGAAGAGGTTGACAAGAGTCTGGGGTCCGAGCTGAGCTGCCCGCGCACTCGGGGTGTCCCTGGGACCCTGTAGACGCGCGCACACACACACACACACACACACATGCACACACACACACACACAGGGTAACCTGCTGGATGCTAGGTACCAGTAGCAAGCACAATTGTTATTCCGTGCATCGCGTCCTCTCTGAAATGCAAATGTCCCCCCAGCCAGTCTTGCTTAACGCAGCCCAAACACACTTGCATTTCAACGCCTGCGATGACATGACGGCTGGCTAACACACAGACGCTCATCCAAACCGTCCGTTCATCAACACATCCCGGCCGTTTTACGCCTTTAAAACACAAATCACGTCATAGATGCGCACACAGCATGAGTGCCTTTGTTAATTCTGCGATTAAGTGTCGTCAGAACGTCCAATAATCCTCCCCGTGGTCTTTTCTCGGCCAACTGAAGCAAGGAGATCTGGACTCTTATGATGAGTCCATTTGACCTGGTTGCTGCAGAGCGAGCCCACCCAGAGGCTAGGGCGCCTCTTTCATTAACGTGGCCCGGCCGTCAGCGTCTCAACACTGCCTCGGGTGGAGGACCCACTTCTATCCAGATGATTTGTTCGACTCTACATGGCGCCAGAAGCGTGTCAGATGGAGACGCGTCGCATCTCGTGAGCTCTCTCTGGCTGCTACTGCCCGCTACGCCTCACGAGTCTTAAATACGTCTCGCCGTTACAGATGTGAACCTCCACTCTTCCACGCCTTTTTTTATACTTCCAGCTCTTTCGCGAGCCTCTCTTGTTTATTCACTGCTAACTCCCTCTGAGTAGCAAAAGAGGCAGTAATTATGTTAATAGGCTAATTATATCCCGACGATTACAAGGGCTAGCCAATTAAATCTCCATTAGTGTGCAAGTACAAAAACACGCTCTACCTTTAAAGTGTAAATGTCTTTTTACCCGCTGCCCCAGCATGAGATATTATAGTCTTAAACAAGATCGTTAGGAAACTGATGAAATTCGATTTCATTTGAGATTTGGTCCTGAACACTAAGGACTTCCTTCACCTTGTCTCTGCCGATGAGGGATCTTATGCGCTCCATGAGCTGAGCCACCGCTAACGAACCCTTCAGCTTTTCTTCCAGGGCCTCCTGGAGGTGTTCCCACTCCCACGCTCCTGGAAAACACAAACGCCAAAACGCACCGTTCAAGAGTCCGTCTCATCACATAAACAATATCTCGAGCAACGAGCTGCATGTTTGTTCCCGTCCCCGGGACAGAAAAGCCGGGTCCAGCTTGTTGTGGATTTACTTCAAGTGAACATCAGACGTTGGCTCGGCGTGCACCAACTGTTCCTGTGTGCGAAGGAAGCACGCACAGACACACACACACGCACACACACACGCTTAATTTGAGGTCAGCTGCTTTGAATATGAGATGAGACCCGCCGTGATGAAGGTTAACTGCCTGAAGTGCTTTACGGAAGCGTGACATTTCTGCTCCCCTTTGCCGACGCCTTCCTCTCTGCACGGTTATCTCCAAGCTCTTATCTCTCACAAAGGCCAGCAGCACCTTAAAGGCTCCACCCCCTGTTTCACTCTGCTCATTTCTTCACTCCTTATGCTGCCGTATTCCTCAGACTACGTTCTCAGATGTGTGTGTGTGTATCTATCATTCAAACCCCATCCTCTTCCTCCCTTCTCTGCTGAACCTTGACCGCCTCGTGTTTCAGACTCCACAACCTGAGCTGGGAATGATATGGTTTTATAATATGTGTTTCATTTGATCCCTTTATGAAGCGCGTATAAAGATCCCCCCCCCCCCCCCCCCATCTATTAGCTGGAGAAAAGAGGTCCAGCTGGACCGGTCCCATAGAGCATCAAAATGATTACCTCCGCCGAGGAGGTTTTGTTTTCGCCGGCGTCGGTTCGTCTGTTTGTCTTTTTGCAACATAACTCAAAAAGGTACAGACGGATCTTGATGAACTTTTCAGGAATTATTGGGAATGTTGTCAGGAACAGATTAATACATTTTGGTGATGATCCAATTTTCATTAACATTGCAGTCAATGTAGCTTAAATATTAGCTCCTCGATATCTTGGTTGCTTATTGAGCGACGTTTATGGAATGTGACACATTCATGTATGGTGGGGGCCTCCTATCTCACCGCCGAATTTAATCTGGATCTGATCCAGAATGAGGTCAGGAAAAAATATTACATTTTAGCATTGAAAACCCCATTTACAAAAAAAAAAACAAAAAGCACAGTTAAAAATACACATCAACTCTGATTCACTTTGACTTTTCCTGGGTGGTGTGTAAAGGTACCAAGAACAATCTAGAACCTTTTGGTGCTGATCCAGATCACCATGTGGACGGTGTAGATCCAGTTAGGAGGTGAATGAGCTGCTTGGGGGAGGTCTGCGCTCTCTGAGTGCTTTTCTAGTTATTATTATATCATTATTATCATTATAGTCATCATTATTACTATATTATTAACAGTAATAATGGTATTGCAGAGTAATGTGCATAGACCTCGTCAGATCTGTGACACAAAAGAAGAAAAGCACGCCAGCCTCAAGAGACAAGATATGAATGAGGACATTGTAACAGGATGGAGAGACGACTTCTACCAACTAATCCCATTAGCCATCAAAATGACTGATTTTCTGCAGACATCTCTCTGAGTTCTAATCCAAGAGGCCATAGAACTTAATAAAAAACGGAGGGGTCGAAATCGAATGAGAGACGAGCGGCCGGAGGCATCTAACTTAAAATGCGGGTTAAGAAAGAAGTGTGACAAGATGAGCGATCGGCCGCCGGATTAATCAGGCACTTTCAATTTGAGTGATTTCTGTTCCTCACAATAATGGAATATTGGGCAAGACCCAGTAGATTGCAGAGCGACTAACTGCTTTGAGGGAACGGACTTCCCATGCTGGGAATGTCAGACAAGCTCCGATCGCTGTGCTTAAAACTCCAGGGGACTCATTCACAAATGTATCATTGATCAGGGTCTGAAGATGGTTTACAAAAGCTTCTATGTTCAATGCCTGAATAATGATAAGAACAACTAGAAAACGACAATCAGAGATTGCAGACCCCGCCTCCAATAGACTATTGGATCTTGTGAGACAGTAAACAGGGCTTCCGGATCAGAGGGGCCAAACCTGCTCTAGCTTGCTGCTCCGGAACGTACTACAAGACTCCTTCTGGACTCTTTTTCCCATCATGCCATTCGTGTCCCTCCCTCTTAAAGTGGCAGTTTACAGCACAGGCACAATTCCAGATGTAAAAATAATTCTAGAATCTGGATCCAGATCCGGATCAACGCCATTCTCGGGGAGGACCGAGCCACGGACAGAACCTTGCTTGTGTAAAAATTTCAAGTCGATTGGGTTACTAGTTTTTGAGTTATGCGCGCGGACAGACAAACAGACAGACAAACAGACAAACGGACCCAATTGCAATACCCTCGCCTCCTCTTCGGCGAGGGTAAAAAGGCGTTCAACTAATCCGTCTCTGACAGCAATTGCTTTGCGACGTTCCTTTCAGTCAGCGGACTAAATAAAGTCAAATCGGCATGACAGCGTATCACAGCGGCTCATCTGCTGTCCCAGGATCATGGAAAAGGAAACTGGATGGAGATGATAGCACTTTCCGTGACGTGCGCCGTTTACCTCTGTAGATGAACATGAGCGTCTCCCACAAACACATGCACAGCAGGGGGTCCTTCACCACCAGACGGGAGAGGCGTCCAGCCAGGTGCCCCTCTGATCGGGGCATTCCGTCGATCAAGCCCCCGTCCCAGGTGGAGAGCAGCGAATGGGGACCGCCATCCCGCTCTCTGCAAACACACCGCGACTGGGGACGCTCCCTGTCACAACCAGGGAAGAAAGTCACGGTGTTCCTGCTCGGATATCAGGCCCAGACGGTAAAAGGCGCGTCGTCGGCCTCCATCCTGAGGAGCAGCTCTCCTACCTGGTCTTGGGCCCGAGGAGCAGCTGCCTAAAATACGGGCTGACAGCACACAGAATGGCCGCGTGGGCCCAACCGAGTTCCTTCCCCGAGTCACCGCCGTAGAACGCCACATCGGCAAATTGCACACCGCGCTCCAGCAGCCACTGCATATCCTGGGAGAAGCTGGATTCCTCCACTCGGATGGGGGGGAGACGGGCTGAAGGGAGGGAGGAAGAGGGACACGAGAGTATGAACTCGAGTATGAACAGAGAAACGTGTTTGTGTTTTTTGTTTTTATGCTTCTGCTTCCTGATGTGTTTGTCTTTGTATTAAAGTAAGATTAAAAAGCGGCTGTTTTCCATTCTGTTTGATTTAAGCAATACTTTATTTATGTAATTTTTTTTAATCTCTGTCTATATTTATTTTGTAGAAAAGCATAAAAAAAAAGCATAAATAAACGCTTCTTTTAAGCAAAATGATTAAAACAAATTGCCCTATTATTTTCCTATCCACGCTAAATAAAAGCCGGATTGACGCCTCCTTCTTTTTATGGACACTTTTTATTGGACATGAAACAGGATTGCTGCTCTTGAATCAGCACACGACATATTTAATGCAAACGCCACTCTAAGTCGAGGAACGCAGAGTTGGACCGCCACCAAAATGTCTGCCGGCACTCAATGCCTGTTTGGCTCGACTGAAGTCGTCAGTCAAAAAAAGTAGTCAGATCACAGGGGTTTATTTTCTATTCTTTTTTAAATACTCTAACGATTAAATGTGTGGAAAAATATTTAAATGCGAGCGGCTGTTGTTTCAAAAGCAACGCAAATCAACTAAACAGCTGGATGTGTTCATGTCGGAGCTCGAATAGTCAGACCTTTCAGTTCGTGGCCGTTTGGAATGGCATTTCCTTCCAGATTTAATTAGAGTGTCATTTAGCGATGATGAAGAGGAAGAGCATCAAGCTCCCGTTGAGCTCCGCTACAATCATCAAACCTCAGACTGTGACTGAATGCTGGCGATTCACGATCAGCTATTTTACGCTTGAGTGGAAGCAGCTCAATTAACAGGAAGATTCACTCCAACATTTGCTTTTTAAACGGGTTTCTGAGCCGTGTTGACGGTAAATAATCGATTAAAGTGGCAAATTCCTGTCTGCGTTGCGTTCTCCCAGCGAGCGGCTGTAGAATCAGAGGTCTGGTCGGTGTTCAGGAAGAACTACGGGTCAGTTCAGCTCATGATAATTACAAATCGTGCCCATCTTAACTGATGTCTTCTGCTTGCACTCCTGTCAGTGCAGAATGACCGACTGTTTTACCTGAAAAGCGCTTCCATGAGCATCTACCGACACGAACACGCGGTTCCTCTCACCTGGTTGCTCCAAGTGAGGAGGGCGAAGCTCGTTGCCTTTGTTCCCTCGTCTCCTCTCTGGCCTCTCTTTGGCTTTGTGTTTCAAACACTGAATCATGAAGTACTCCAGCTGAACAATCCAGAAATACACACATTGTCAAGAGCAAGGTACGGAAATAGCCACGTTACGTCGTCAATACGCTCCGGAATAAAGAAAGAAACAAACAAACCAAAATGTTCCAAAAACGCTCACTGATCAAACAGACGTGAATCTCCTGATGCAAATACAGGTTTGGTTTGAGTCCGATTGTTATTCCACCCGTCGGATGCGTCCACTCACCACGCTGCCAAAGTAGCGGCCCACAAACACGTGGTTGAGCGAGGGCAGCTCCAGGTAGGTGGCCCCCAGGTCCCGGGACAGCTGCAGACCTTCGCTGTGAGGCACGCAGCTGCTCCAGTCAGACGCACACAGCGGGCACGTGCACGGGGGGCCTTCATCTGCACAGAGAGGAGGACGAGGGCAGGCTCAAAGAAGGCCGTTACGTAAACCCTCGATGCCGCTGGAGCTCGGTGTGAATCGATGCAGGAAGTTTCTATCTTGTCTCCGGGTTGGAATATCACAAAAAGAAATACTGTCAAATATAATGACGCTCAAAAATCTGTTTCATAAGAATGCTTCAGTGCTCGTTGAACGCTCTTTAGAAATTGGACAAACAAAACACAACAGCTCACCACTAAAACGGGACATTGTTTGTCGCCTTCTTTCTCTAAGGCCTCTCGTCGTGCTGCTTTCCTGAAATGTGGATTCTTTTTTTTTTTTTGCTTTTCTGTCACTTGAAAATGACAAATTGTCACACAACAAGGGAAAAGACAGATCATCTGCGACGGCGCGTGTGCTGGGACGAGCCGTGCCGTGGCAAGTGTGCCCGGGGAACAAAGAGCCAAAATGAGACGGAACTATTGAAGGGGTTAGCTTGAGGGAGGAAAAAGACTGCACAAAGGAGGAGCGAGCCAGAGCCAGAGCCAGGCAGAGATACAGCTAAGTGCTGGGACATTCGATAAATCCTACTGCTAATTACCTCCGGGCATGGGCACGGAGCTAGACAGTGTGTGTGTGTGTGTGTGTGTGTGTGGCGTATGAGTAGCATGTATTTGTACATTGAATGCAAGCTTTTCCACGGATAAAAACACGCCTGCGTTGAGCTCCGGTTTGATGCACATACAGCAGCACAGCCACCATCCTGTCCAGTCATGAGCATGCATGACAACACACACACACACACGCACACACACACACACAAACTCTCTCTCTCTCTCTGGCAAAGACTCACACTGTAATCATCCTGCAGCAGAGTTACGACAGGATCTCAAAGAATGTCAAACAGATGGGCTAAAAATACAACCTGCTGCTTTAGATGAGCTCGTTTGCAGAATCTGGATTTGACAAGGGTCGGCGTGTGTGTGTGTGTGTGTGTGTGTGTAAAACCACAAAGCACATGCAAACTTGTTAGAGTTATTGTTGTATTTTCATTGTCTCATTGTAGAGTTTTTAAGATGGAGGTGACCACGAGTGTTTCTCTAGGTAGAGATCCCTTTGTCTCTAGGGGGTAGGGATCTATGTAAATACCTGGGACCACCTACTTTCACCGTGTGAATAAAAAGGCCGCGAGGTCTCGGGGGAGAGGTCTTTTGGTCGCAGCCGCTGGGCGAGCAAGGTCCCTCCTTACCGGTAAAGTATCGAAGTTTGTCTGCCTGATTCATTTTGTGTGCGTTTAATTATTTCTTACACAGTGTGTTGGGGAATAACCCCTACAAAACTCAGTGAGGTGTCAATATCTTAGGCTGTCCGCCCAGCCTCGTCCCGTTCATGGACATGGTCTCTGATGGTTCGTGTTTAAAGGACAAATTATGGAGGCTCAAAAATGTCGATGGCGGCGCCTGATCGGAGGAACCACAGCCTGCTGCTCACGAGGTGCAGCAATCTGTGGCTGCAGCTATAGCCCAAGCGACTTCCTGAATGCAGCCACGGTGAGATGATTATAGCATCGGCTCGGACATGGATCTCGCTGACAAATGACCCGGACATGATGTCCGAAAATCTAAACTCCTCCGGAAAGCAGAAGCAGCCTCACCATTAAGCCGTGCGCCGACAGCCACCAGGATGACAGGGACTCCCCAGTGCCTCAGGAGGGGCCTGAGTCTCGGGGCGTAGCCGTTCCTCACCTGCTGGAAGGCCAGCTTGTCCGTGACGGAATATTTAATTACAAGGATGTCTGCCTGCTCGAGAACTTTCCGTACGCTGGCCCAATCGGTGTCCAGCAAATCCTGGAAGAGAACATAAAAGATAGAAATGGGGGGGGGGTCAAACAACAGGAATGCGATATCACACATCTAATGCCTTTATAGAGGAGCTTTCAGGGTAATCCCCCCCCCCCCCCCCCCCCATGTCCAGGCTGGAATGGGAATTTCACCTCAAACGACCCGAGTCCTTCCCCTCAGAGTTCACACGATGTGACTCCTGGATTTTTGGATTTTTATTCCCACGAGCAGCTTCCTTAAAACAAACTCAGCCCATTAGGCAAGAAAAAGAAAAGAAGAAGAAGCTCTGGGACAGTTTGAGACAATTAGATTACTATTCGACCGTCGTACGGTTAGACAGCCCCGATAATAGCTCGAACATCATAACATTACTCTCATTTCAAATTCATATGCCATTAAGAAAAAAATGCCCTTTTTCGCAGAGTGCCTTTTAAAATAGCAGAACGGAGACGCTCTGCGATCCCTACTGGGAAGACAAGTGACCTTCACCCTCTGAGGGACAGACGCAACGTGAAAGGTCATGCGGCACGCCCCATGGCTGCACTGCCATCTCGGCCTGCTCTAACCTCCCTGTGCAAGCAGACGTTGGTGCCGCAGCGTCTTCTCATTTTAACTCGCACCAGGGTTCTCACCCAGCTGGGACAGTCCCGGACCACGACGGAGACGTCCCCGAACACGCGCGAGGTGTACTCCATGAAGGCCGGGTTGTGCAGGCTGCTCTCTAAATCGCAGGATCCCACCAGCGCCCCGTGACCCAGGTAGCTCCACAGGAGGCCTCCCTGCAGCTGCCCCTGACCCATGATCTCCTCGCCGCTCCCCACTCCTCCGGGACACTCGCTGCCCAAAGCCACGATGTGGATGGACCTGCATGGAAGACAGGATGTGACTCGGTGGATCAAGTAGCTGGAGGAAGAGGAGGAGGAGGATCTGAAGACATAGCGTCGAGAGAGAGGAGGTTCGGTTGGGTCGTTCTCATTCATGTCGGTGCTTAAAGGCTTTCATCTTTGAAATTCTGATTATTAATTGTGCCATTTATCGATCTATCTATTTATCGATCAGAATGACTGACAGCAAGGCGCGCGACCGCACCACGACGCCCGATCTTACTTACATTGCGGCCACCGAGCTTCGCTGCTCCACGCCGGAGCCCGCTTCCCTCGCCGCGTCTCACGCCGCTTCCCTCGCCGCGTCTCACGCCGCGCGTCCCTCGCCGCGCGTCTCACGCCGCGTCCCTCGCCGCGCGTCTCACGCCGCGTCTCACGCCGCGTCTCACGCCAGTCTGCAGTCAGACTCGTCTTCCGCAGTGAGCTGCGGCTCCGCGCCGCCGTTGATCCCCCTCACCGGGAGCTGCGCCCCCCGCCCCCCGGCCCGGGAGCACCGACTGCTGGGGAGTTTTGTCAGTCACTGGCATTTCTCCGTCTCATTATTCATTCAGAAAAGTGAATCCAGATGTTGTCCCGCGGCGGCGCGGACAGACGAGCCGTCCGAGCAGCGCGGCGCGCGTCAACAGCGGCGCGCGCGCGGGCGCGCGGCCAATGCGCTAAGAGGCAAACAAGTTGTCGGTCGGAAGGCTGCGGAGAGAGAGAGAGAGAGAGAGAGAGAGTCTGATTAAGCAACGCGCAAGTGTGCGTGTCCCATTTCTGGAAGCGAATGACGTCACAGCCACGGATGAGCCCCCAAGCGCGTTAAAAGCATCGACCGATCGACCGGCTGAGCGTGAATGGGACGCCGTCCCTCATCCTCAGGATGACTCCCAGAGGCTGTGCCGGTCGGTGAGGATGAGGAGTGCTGCTAAAATGAAGACTGATGAAGGATCATTGATTGCATGAAGAGAAGATGTCGTTTTTAGGAGCTTATGAAGATCAACCCCTTTTTGCCACCTTCGTCATGACCTTCTGACCGAAGGTCACTGCAGCGCGGGAACCAGAGATGAATGGCTTTACCACTTTGTAGTTGATTTGCTGTTGTGCCAATAACATTGAGATTTGTTTTAGCGGTGTGCTTGTTGTAAATGTGAGATCACAGATACCCTCAAAGGTTTAAGCAGAGCCTCTCATTGGAAAAACATGAATACAGCGCCGCATTATTAAAACAATGAAAAGAAAAAATATATTTAAGCAGTCTCAGTGCAACAGTGTGCATTTATGCTGCTTCTGGTTTTCTGTTGTCTCCGCTGGAATGAGCTGCACAAAGTCTCTTTATTTCAGCAGTCTGCTCTCTGGCCTATTGGAAAGAGCTGCTTGCACAAAGTGATTCCTGCCTTTTGAACCAAGTTCTAAAATCTATGTGTAGTAAATTTGCAGGCTTGTACATTTGGGCATTTTTATTTTTTTATTATTATAACAAAGTGTTTATTGATTTTATACAGTTGTGTGCCAGCATGAGGCGGCTCGGTGGCGCAGTGGTTAGCACTGTTGCCTCACGGCAAGATGGTCGCAGGTTCGTCTCCGGCTTGTGGCCATTCTGTGAGGAGTTTGCATGTTCTCCCCGTGTCTGCGTGGGTTCTCTCCGGGTTCTCTCCGGGTTCTCCGGCTTCCTCCCACCACCAAAAACATGCAGCCTAGGCTGATTGGTGACACTAAATTGCCCGTAGGTGTGAGTGTGAGTGTGGCTGGTTGTCTGTCTCTGTGTTGCCCTGCGATGAACTGGCGGCTTGTCCAGGGTGTCCCCTGCCTCTCGCCCATTGACTGCTGGGATTGGCTCCAGCTTGGCCCGCGACCCGATAACGGATTAAGCGGTTAGAAAATGGAATGGAATGGAGTGTGCCAGCATGACAAGTCACAGATCAGAATGGGTACATATACACTGTACACACAAAAACAAACAAACAGTACAAATATGCAAAAGTTATAGAAAAAGGAAAAAAAACAAATATAGTAAAAAAATTCAAAAATAAAAAATAAAAATAAAAAAGGCATACAACACCTTGATTTAAATTCGTCAAACAGTTAAGAAAATCAAAAAAGAAAATGATTGTCCCATCATACTATAATTATAGAGGTCTACAGAAACATACTTAATTTAGTCATCTTCCGTGTCTTCTGTTAAATTTAAATGTTCCACAAATTCTTTAAATGGCCCCCACACCTTTTCAAATATTGCCAACTTCCCTTTTCTAAAACATGTAATTAGTTCCAGGGGAAACACAATGAGCATTTGCTTCACCCAATGTGCCAGTTTAGGCCTCCTGATTTTTTTCCAATTCATTGCAATTAATCTCTTTGCTTGCAAAAGGCACATATTGATCATTACCGGCTCACGGATTGTATACTCGTGCTTATCAGGAAAGATTCCTAGAATAAATAGTGTGGGATTTTTTGGAATATCCTTTGAGATTATTTTCTCTACCGCTCTTTTTATCTCCTCCCAGAAGAGTCCCACCTCAGGACATTGCCACATACAGTGGAACAGTGTTTTTGGGCATTTTTGATTGTAAAGCATCACATGTGCTTCAGAATGAATTGGAAGTTAGTTATGGGCCAGCTTCAGTATACTATTGCTTTATTAATAATACAAGATGACAAATATGAGAATTATATGAGGAGAAAGGAGTACATCAAAGTCACAACACAGCAAAATGCACAACTGTAATAAAGTCTGTCTCAGATATGCTGGCAACATCCTTAAAATAAAAAGGACTCATTTGACATTTTGGGCAAATACTCTCTCGTTTCTTGCCAGGAGTTGTATGAAAAGATCGAACGTCCATGTTCAAAATGAAATGCAGACTCCTTTCACAGAACAGGCCCAGGAGCAGCTCCTTCCAGCCAGTCAGAGCACCTGTCTGAAGCCGCTGTAAACACATCTCTTAACAACCGCTGGGATTTGCTCTGTGCCCGTAGCGAGGTTTTTACTTCAGTGGTGGAATTCTTTCGCCAGTAAATGAAAAATATCAGAACAAAAAACCTGAGTGTGGTAATCTGTGGTCTGATATTCCTGCAGTCATCCATTTCCACAGCGCGGTTTGAGAATACAATCAGAAATTCATCCATAACATCTTTTATTAATGATTTTGGGATACATCTTTTCACGTAACCGTGGTTACGTCCCTATGCAGTCCCCAGGCCTTCCTCAACTCGTCACCCTGTCTGTATTTGTCTGTGCCTTCTTCTTCCTGGATGCCTCGGCTTTGGCCCTCGCCACCTTCCCTTTCTCTCCCTGATAGTAGTCTGACTCGATCGTGCACCTGTTGTCAGACAGCTCGACATAGACATCCCCATTGATCTGCGTGACTGCGTGGATCCGCTGCTTCTGACCCTTGGAGAGCCACCTGGCCACGGGCGGAGCTTCCCTGGGGTCGGTGGCCTTGTATATGCCCTCCCCTTCGGCAAGAGTGATCTTGTACTTGTGGTTTGGACAAATTATACACAGCTTGCCATTAATTTCCTGTGAAGTCATGAAGGAAAGCAGGTAAACAACCTGTAAATGTAGGTCATTTCATGTCCCTGAACATTATATGATAATTAGACCCTTCTCTATGCTTCACACCGTACAATAGAGTTCTAGTGCGCATAGATTTATTTGCCTCACCTCAATGTCTCCATTCTGCAGTAACCCCCCGTTATCTGTCGAGCGGACGGAAGATCAGAGTGAGCAGGTTTACGGGAGATTTACGACTCAAATGTTAGAGATAATATGTGCAGGAATGTTCTATATAATAAACAGCATTGCCCCCCATTGTTAAGTTACAGTTTACATTCCTGTCTGTCCAGATTAACCCACGATATGTTGCATGTAGCGAACACTACAGAAATCTAACTCAAAGATATTGAGGGTAACTTTACTGAAATAAAAGTTGGCTTTATTTTAACATGTATGATTCCACTGACTCATTTCCAAACATGCTATTGTCACAAAGCAGACAACTTGTCACATGGTGCAAAAGTGATCATCATTAATATCAGACCAAAGGAGCCAGTGGATTGGCGCTCTATGTCTATAACTGTCGTCATTTATTGAAGGACACTTCCTCCTTCTCCTCCAGAAAAGCC
Source organism: Brachionichthys hirsutus (assembly GCF_040956055.1). Taxonomy (NCBI): domain Eukaryota; kingdom Metazoa; phylum Chordata; class Actinopteri; order Lophiiformes; family Brachionichthyidae; genus Brachionichthys; species Brachionichthys hirsutus. Next base: position 13,965,890 of record NC_090904.1, read on the forward strand.
TTTTTATAGATGATGTAAACTTGGATTTAACCTTTAACCCTTAGGATATGAATTATTCACAATTTAATGTGGTCCTTTAAGACATTTGTTTGAAACGGTCACAATGAATCTATGAATTCTTGGATTGGGGAGCAAAATTTGTTCCAAGAGGCCACAGTGACCTTTGGCCTTTGTCTCTAGAAACTCTAACCAGTTTATTATTGAGTCTGCGCGGACATTTTTGAATGAGCCATACAGATACACATTACGAACGTCATACTCACGGTAGCAGTAACAGTCGATAGCATAGAAAACGTCCTGGTGGTGGATGATCAGTATGTCCCGACCTTCTAGCGTTCTGAAAGCGCGCTTCTCTGCTATCAGTTCATCCTTTTTTCCTACGAAATGAGGCCCTCCTGACGGCTGTTTCTTCACCTCCATGGCTCTGAGAAATGTTGTTCAGAAAGAATACAGGATGTGTACAAATTATTTGTCAGGATTAGGGTTTGTTTATCCCACAATCTGTGCCATCTGTTCAGTACAATAACTTTGATGCATTTCAAGGTGAGGTTGGCATTAATGTTACCCGCATGTGGGTGCGGCTTCGGGATTTATCGCTGGGATTATTGTGGTGGTGCCTCACATCACGGTTGTCATCTTAAATTAAATTCACAACATCTCCAGAGCAGCTCTTATAATCCAAGAAATGACATCTCTGGGCACAGATCATCCCAACTCCGATCACACCCGGACTTATAGTGATGATGACTGAATATTAAGGGGACTGACATGCCAGCCCATGGGGCGACTGTGCAAATGTTGCTCAGACACTGCAGCACATGGTCGAGAATGTTTCAGAGGTTATCAGAGAAACGGAGTAAATGAATTACAAATCCGTTAAATATTTGGTTTTCGGGCAATTTTCCAGTTAATTCTAAAAATAATAAGCATGTCTTTTAGGTTTTTAGTTTATGACTATGTGCTGGCCCCCCATCCACCAGCTCTGACTGAGCTTTTCATTTATGTAACTGTTACTGTAAGCATTACACACAAAGAAAAACTATGCTGACGCAGTGTGTTCTCTAGCTTCAACCGGACCAGTTACTGCACAGTGATTTCGGCCGGTATGACCTGATCTGACACAATTGGTCCGCATACATCGGCAGTTAGCCTAACATGTACAGCAACCCAAATTTTGCTTTCATTGTGCAGCAGGATTGGTAATCTAGTGACCTCAGTTCTACATCAATGAGCAATCTCAGTGACAGAAAGTGTTTTCCAAAAATATCTGGATGCAGGGAAATCTCAGCCCAATATAGCAGCGTAGCATAATAAGCGGGCTGAGAAATAGTAGTTGTAGCAGTCATGTCCCGAGGTCTCTGGCAAAGCCGCAGACAGTTACATGCTATGAAAGAAGGAGCTCCAGAAAGGCCAAATAGCTGAGCCTTTGTTTATCCAACCCTTCTGTTTGAAAGACATGCTTCCTAACCATCCATTCGTATTCTTGAAAATAAACTAAACACAATTTTTATGGTTGGGATTTTGCCTTTACCTTGAAACTGAGTAGCTGTGTCACCTCCGGGAAGCTGAATGGCTACTGCTGACATGCTGACAGGTATTTTATCTTCGGAAACAAGCTGTCTTCCGTTGGCCCCTTTGACACGAGGCACATTTCTTATCTGTTCCCAGACACTCTGCAGCCCCCCCCCCCCCCCCCCCCCTCTCTCTCTCTCTCTCGAAAATATATTTATATAGTGTGTTGAACATGATGAATGCATTAATTTAAATGTGATTATTTTATATAATAATATATTATTACTGTATATAGGTCTTTCAATTTACTCAAGTATAATTTTGTAATAGTCTATTCATAATTTGTCTTCTTTTCTATTTCAAGTAATATAAAATAAAATGTGCATATTTATCAGCTGCACCTCTGCTACATATAATGTAAATACAAATCTTAATATATCAATCATATGTCAACTGAACAAAGAGGAACTGTTTTTCTTTGTCTTCAAAGGCGACCGGACTCATTTCTTGGTGCACCGCGGAGCTGTTGCTCCCCTGTCTCTTGGTCGGTGACAAACATCACTGTTACTTTGAAATTCAGTAAGTGTCTCGTTGTTAAGCTTCAGCGCCACCGCGGCAATAGAATGAAATATCACAAACTCGTATCTAGCATCGCATATCTAGTTAATGAGCTAGCTAAAGCGCTGCTAAACATTCGTTTGTTAGCTCGTATCTAGCATCACATCGCTACGTTAATGAGCTAGCTAAACATTGGTTTGTTAGCTCGTGTCTAGCATCACATATCTAGTTAATGAGCTAGCTAAACATTGGTTTGTTAGCTCGTATCTAGCATCACATCGCTACGTTAATGAGCTAGCTAAAGCGCTGCTAAACATTGGTTTGTTAGCTCGTATCTAGCATCACATATCTAGTTAATGAGCTAGCTAAACATTGGTTTGTTAGCTCGTATCTAGCATCACATCGCTACGTTAATGAGCTAGCTAAAGCGCTGCTAAACATTGGTTTGTTAGCTCGTATCTAGCATCACATATCTAGTTAATGAGCTAGCTAAAGCGCTGCTAAACATTCGTTTGCTTGTATTTTATTTGCATTGAGTCTGTAAAATGTATCCCTCCTCGCTTTTATTGGTCAAAAATGGGAAAACATTTACTCCATAATTGAATGTGGATGTCTGGTTAAGTTGACCGTCATTCCCACGTTTAAATCTGTACACATAATATTGAATGTTTTGTGAAAAATAGGACTTCTTCGTCATCGTTACACGCAGTTGCATTAACCTTAAATTATAAGCATTGCTCAACTGTTCGTATGTATGAACAAATGAAACATGCGCTATTAAAACTATTCTGCTCATGTTAGTAAAATAGTATTTTTTTGTGCATCAAACCATCATGTATAAAAAATAAAGAGTCAAAAGTAATTAACTCATTATACAGTCAAGAAAGAACCATGATCCTGCTTCACTTCAACAAATTGGTTGATGGAGGGATTATGATAATATGACATGAGTGATGTTATCATCATACAAGGACGGGGGATTAAAGCTGCAATCGATGCTAATGGGACACACTGAATACCAATTGTGTGCAATAATTCTATACTCCAGTTGGTTCCCCTGAAAATTATATATACCGGTATATGTTTTGGTTGTTTTTCCTCTGCCTCTAAGTGCTGACTTGTCTCTAATGTGCAGGTGGCTCTACTGCGCACACGGCGTATAGCTATAGCAGCAGCAGCGTGTAGCTATAGCAGCAGCAGCGTATAACATGTCGATGTCTTTTTGCTGAACAGCGAGATGGCACTACGAGCTTGTGGCGTCATCGTTTTCCGTCGTCTAGCCCGTTGTGCCCCTCCCCCAGACGACATCGAATACCTTCTCTTGCAGACCTCTTACGGTGAACGCCACTGGACCCCGCCCAAAGGTGTTTATAAGTTCAATCTAAACCATAGTTTAGTCACAATAGAGTTAAATTCTAAATCAATTCTGCTCCTGTTTTGTGTCACCTGTTCCACCATCAGGTCATGTGGACCCAGGTGAGGAGGACTTCGCCACTGCTCTGAGAGAGACGCAGGAGGAGGCCGGACTCGGGGGGGAACAGTTGCGGGTGATTGATGGCTTTGTGCAGGAGCTGCACTACGAGGTGCGAGGCAGACCTAAAGAGGTGCTGTACTGGCTGGCTGAGCTGAGAGACCCGGGGACGAAGGTGGCTTTGTCTGATGAGCACCAGGACTACCGCTGGGCTCCACTGGAGGAAGCCTGCACTCTGGCTCGGCACAAGGACCTGCAGGACACGCTGAGAGCAGCGCAGAAACGCTTGGAGCTTCAGCAGTGACGATCCAGAGTAGACGTCGCACACGGCGGATTTAAACAAGAGAGACTAGCTGTCAGGAGTCTGGACCCCTCAGCTCGGTCTCTCAGTGGCTGCAGTTTGTGACAGTCAGGTTTAAATTCCTTTGCAGTAAAGACAAAATATTTAAACGGAGTCAAACTATAAAATAAGAAAGTAAAAAAAGATACTTGAAAACATTCTTTAGATTCTTAGTCCCTGCGCAGATCAGTTGACTGTGAATCTTTTAAAATAATATATAATGAATCCTTAAATATTAAACAAAACAAAACAAGGAGGTGTACAGATGTCCCAGAAAAGTCAGCATTTACAATTTTTTTGTAAATGACTTCAAATATCCAGAAATGATATATCAGTAATGAAATAAATGTGCATTGATTGACGTTGCCATGACTACCAGCGAACGGCAGGTTAATGCCGTTAATGCAGAAGCGATGAAGATAGTTGTGGTCGCTGCCGTTTTGATTTATTTTCAGACTTTATTCTGTGAAGACGTTCCACTCAGCAGCGATGCCCAATCCTCATTTTCAGGTCGTATGATTGAGCAGTGGTTTCATTCACGCTCCACGCAAACATTTCCAATACTTTGGACAATTGATGTTCAATATCTCTTTGAACCAACTACGGTAACTATTTTTAACAAGGTGACTGTGAAATGACGGCATATTTGATCCGGTTGAAGCCTGAAAATCTGGAGGTGGCAGGTGTGCGTTGTATCTCAAGGGCTCAATCTCTGCCCCACGCAGCAGGATTACGTTAACGGGGATGAAGGGTAATTAAAGGAACAATGCGCTCTTTCAACTCGAGGCAGAGAGGGCTTTAATGCGCTGCCATTTTTGAGGGCATGTTAAGGGCATGGAAACTGCAGTAAAACTGAATTTTGTGGAGGTCAGTGGGAGAAATCTGTATTACCTGATAATTATCACCCTGAACCAGTAAATAAGAGTACAAACATTCATCTTTAAGTAATGAAAGGCACTTAATTCTTCCAATTGAAGTGTCAATTCTCCCGATTAAACATTTAAAACTAGCTGATTTATAGATCGTCTCATGGGGGTGAGCATTTGTTCGTTTATCATCAGTGTCACAAAGGTTCTTGATTCATGTGCGCTTATATGATAACAGGAACATTAAGTTCGGTGTTAAACATTGATTTTTGACCTTTTTTTTCTCCATTGCTGCATATGAAAGCAAAATGTATTTGAATTGCTTGAGCAGAAATCATAAATCTTTAGTAAGCACGACTAGAAGCCACCAGGGGTGAGTTTTTATATTCATATGACAGGATAAGCATTTTTAAAAATTTTAAATCTGTATTTTGTGAATAGACTCAAACTACCGGTAAGCATTAGAGAAAAGTGAGAGCAATCCCGTGTGATCTGTTAAATAAGAAGTTGATTTCAGCAGTGGGTTAGCTTAGCTTAATATCAACTGTGGAAACAAGGTGGAAAAACTAAACTAGCTCTTTCTAAAGAAACCAATGTTTCACAGTGATTTTAATTTATATGTTGAGGGATTAGCAAACTAAAAAGTGAGCGGGAAAAAACATTCTGAACTTTCCAGCATCATGCCTTTTTATCAAGGGCGGATTTCCTCTCCCCGTCCTCGACACAATCCAGTCTCTGCGACAGGGCTTCATGTTAAAATCCAAAACGACTCTCGAAGCGTTCCGACAGCATTTGATCCATCGCTCCCGAGTCTGTACAATGAAGGGTTTTTTTTTGGGGGGGGGGGGGTGTACATGTGTCTCCCCGTTGGCATAAAATTCATCCATTTGAATCAAAGTCTTGTGCAGTGCTCTGTGGTGTTCAGGGGGCAACAGTTTCATACCCACAATCGTAAAACGCAGCTTTACTTGATGCCATACAAGTATCGCTAATCACATTATGCTGTTCAGTGAGTTCCAAAGTTCAATATTCAGAGGGTGCCTTGTTTTAATCAGTCGAATCTATGGCCAATTTCGGCCTCCAAAAACAACCCTGGAAAAACAATGTCTCAGCTTCAAAAAGTCCAAAAGATCATTCGGGAAACCCAAAAACTGGTGATGAAGTCTGCAACGGAAACGGGAAAACCCTGACCTTGTTCTTCAGTGGGTGGATGTAAATACACGCGCGTGCACACACACACACACACACACAGTGTCACATTCAATCGAGCTCCATGTTGATTTTGTCCCCGTCGCTCCACAGACTGGCTGTGGTGTAAAACAGCAACGATGCCCAGTTCTCACGAAAAAGCATTTCGGCTGAAGTTTGAGTGGCGGCGCAGAAACGCCATCGCGTCTGCTGAAACATGAAGCGTACCAACACATGAACCATTTAAAGGACGGCGGTCAGGAGCAAACGGCAACACTGGCGGTGGGTTTTTGAGGCTTCCTGTTCACTCTCTGCCCGCTGGAAAAAGTCAGTGATGCAAAAAGTAGGAAAAAGAAGGTGAGCAGATTTACGTGTTCGTGAAAGTCTATAGGCCCTGAGGTTTAAGAGGCAGAGAGAGATGTAGTAGAATGACGTCAGAAAAGATTTCACACCCCCCCCCCCCCCACACACACAAAATGATGTCACTTTGAGGATATTGTGAAAGAGCAGTCACGATGTGACCTATAGACGTGGGTGAGAGGGACACAATGTCAGACAATGACAGCACAAGCTGATTGGCTCATCAGCTGGTTAATGAGCCAGACTGAGCAATCCCAGGAAATACATGGGACCAATTAAGAAGGGCAAAATGTCCCCAACTGAACAGAAGAAGCAGCAACACGTGCAGACAGTGGGGAGAGCCCGTCTTCAGAAGAACACGTAACCTGACGCCGACTAGCCCAACGAGGTGTGGTGGAAGAGAACGCCACGAGGACAGCGTGTTTTCATCATTTATCAAAAGCTACGACAATTCGCTTTGTCGAAGGTCTTAAATAAAAGGCTCAAAACTGATACGCGTTGGTTTAACTGCGGAGAATCTGACAAAACTAGAATTAAAAGACTCGTGAAGAAGTCGACAAATCACTAATTCAAAATTCCAAACAAGCCTCGCGGTCCCCCCGTGGGCCGAACGACGGCGAAATGCAACCGCTGAAGAAATCCTCGTCTGCAATACATAACTAAATGGATGCAAGCAAATGCAGTCTGTCGGAGGAAACACAACCGGGTATAAAAACTCGGACAGTGATGGGAGTGTTCCGCCTCCAGAGAGACTGGATCACATTTAAAAAGGTGAAATATACAACAGTCAAACACAGCGTGGGAATAATTCCAGTCTCAGTCCTCGGGCTCAGAGATGGACGGAGCGCTCGCTGTGATTAAGGCAAACGGTGCAAACAGACTTTAAACCAGCAAACCTGCGCTAACATCGGAACTACTGTGTTAGTTTAATAAATGATGAAACATTTTTGGCAGAAGATCTTTGACCCCACTGTATGGGTAAAACACACACACACACACGCACACGCACACGCTCAGTGTAACACAAAGAGGTGAGGCAGGGAGGAGTCATCATCCAGATCATCACGAGTCTTCGTTCCCAGAGTCGTCCTGATTGTCATAACTTCCGGTCGACGTCACGCAATCCTCCAAAGCGCCGATCCCTCCGGCTTCACCCACGGACTCCCTCTCGCTCTCGTCTTCCTCCTCCTCGTCATCCTCCTCCTCCATGTCGTCGTCGTAGAGGTCATCGTAAAGGAGGTCAGAACTGCTGTCCTGGGAGGGGACCCTGGTCGGGACGCAGTACTCCGCCAGCGTGGTCGGCACCTTGACGCCGTCGCGCTCGGCCTCGACCGCTGTTGAGATCACCTGCTTCCTGTGAGCCACAGGTAGAAACAAAAGCCAGTCAGTGGCTGACATTTCTGCTATTGATTAGCATCAGCTTTATTGCGCTCCTCCTGGTCCTTCTTTAGTTATCCATCAATTTCACTTCATAATTTTTTTTTTATCTATTGTAGGTTTGAGGAAAGGTGCTGCGTCTTAATCGGTCATAAATCCTCAACCAAACAGCGTCGTAAGAAAACAACGCTTTTGATATATAATATAAATCATAAAATAAACTTTTGTCTTTTTGGCATAGAAGTCGATGAACATCGTAATTTGAGCCGTTTCGCTCCATCGAGTCACTCCTCGGCGTTAGCGGGGGGTTCGGCGTGCAGCGGAGACGTTACCTGATGATCTCTGCATACTCCTTGTCCTTGCCTTTGCTGTCCCTCCACTTGCGAAACATGACAGACGCATCCACATTAGCCGGGGAGAAGGTGTTGGGCTCATTGAGCAGCGATATCACACTAAGCAGGATGGTCCTGGAAACGAATGAGAAAAAGGACATTCCAATATTCAAACAGCTCCACACAGGTTCCATGAAACGTGACAAACGTTATTTCATCACTTCAGCTCTTTTGTTGCCACCGTCCCATTTTTTTAAAAATGCCGGTACGTAAAAATCATATCTCAAAATGTGCCTAAAAATAAAATACTAAATGTATATGGGATTCAAATGCAAACAGAAAATGTTCTGTGACAGAGCTACCTGACATTCTGGGTGGGGTTCCACCTTTCAGAGGGTAGCTCCCCGCTCTGAGGATCATCGACGGGCGGGTGTAGGATGGAGATGCACACGTCCCCATTCTGTAAAAAGAACAAGATACAACGTCCTCGCAAATACACGACTATTCAAACGCGAAATTGGGAAAATAACGGCTATAAAAAAATAATAATCTGTGAACAAGGACATACCTCGTAAATGTTGGGGTGCCACATCTTCGTGAGGAAGCGGAAGGTTGGCGGGGAATACGGGTAATCGACTGGGAACTTGATGTGAGCCTAGGTTAACAAAAGAAGGACACGTCTCATAAAAAAGAAACGTTCCTCCGAGGCCTTTTCATCATCATCCAGGCTGCTAAAAACATCAGTTAGAATACACATCAACTCCGACTCACTTTTACTTTTCATGGTTGGTGTATAAAGATACCAAGAACAATCTAGGACCTTCTGATGATGATCCAGATCACAATGTGGACGGTGTAAATCTAATTAGGAGAGGAATGAGCTGCTTGGCGGAGGTCTGACTGCTTTTCTAGTTTATATGAGATGATTTTTTTTCTTCGCCATTAAAGCATCATTGAGTCTTTGAAAACTGACCTATAATTCAAATGCAGCATTATTGATATTATTAGCGTTGCTGTTATTAATGTTATTTAAAATTAGTTCATTTCCATTTAACATAATATCCCCTTTTTTCCAGACAAGCAGCCAGAAACACAATGTGCCCAGAACCCCATTGATACACACACATATAATTTAATCTGGATTAATGCTGCTCTGCCCTTTTTACTGTTGGATTTCTTCCCACCTTAAAATAGCCCCCCTCATACAGCGTGTTTGGCGGCCCAAAGATGGCCACTTCCCAGTTGTAGAGGTCGGCCTCTTGGACCAGAGTGATGCGAAAGCCCTCGACCGGCTGCTCCTGCAGAGACTTCAGCTCCACCATCAGAGCCTTCTGGGAGCTCGGGGTTGCCCGGTGGGCCATGCCGATCCCACGATGGACGCTGTTCCAGAGGGACAAGAAGAAGAAGCTAGTAGAACAAATGGGCTCAGGATGCTGCTCAACATGACGTCACATTCCCCTGATCAGTGTAACAAACATCTGTTAGCTCTGTTAGTACAAAAAAGGTTTTTTTAAGAACACCCAAACAAGAATAGCCATTTTGTTGAGCTGGTAAACTGGACATTACTCACACAAACAGGCCTTCCGAGCTAGCTGAAGTTAGTAGTTTAGTTTAGTTAGGCCCGTTAGGGGGGTTAACGGAGTTAACAGAACGTGTTTACCTCTCCTCGCAGTGTTTTGTGTTCGTTTCGTTACAGCCGAACACCGGAAGTGACGCTCATTGGCTGTCCGCGCTGGACTATTTACGTGGTTCTTTGCGTGCTACTGTTGATAGTGACGTCACGGCCTCCAGCGGGTCATTCTTGGGCTGACGTCTCTCGTGCTGCTGGTTCGGCCCGGTCCGGATTGGCGCTCCGCTGACCCCCCCCCCCCCCCCCCCCAGCTTGTTTATGTTTATCTGCTCTATGGCGGTCTCAGCTAAACCCCCACCGAGCAGCTTCTCCGCTCTCCGGTCGCTCCGCGGTCCACGGTCGCTATGAAGGCCGTGGCTGAGGGGGTTTACTCTCGCGAATTACTGTGGATTTCATCGACTCTTTTTTATTATTTTCCTCCCGTTTTCCTCGGCGCTTCCGGATATCATTGCGCGTGTCCTCAGAACGTAGAAGGACGTAACGGGACCGGGACGTAACGTGCGCGCCCACGATACAGAGCTAAAAATAAATAATTCACAATCACATTTGCTATAGTTGCTATCAAATATAACATTGAGTACACCGTCGGGTTTTTGTCTCTGATAAATGCTCACGTCTCCTTGTAAAGTTTGCAGGATAATATACATTTCACTAAATCACAGTTGTCATCGCTAGAAATCATTATCTTTGCATTATCACAGATTCCACGGTAAAGATAGCAAACCTTCATAACCCCAGGTCTGGGAGAATTTAATGTCCTAAATTTGCTTTGCTTCAGGTTTAATGAACATACTTGGTGGCAATTTTAATTTGATTGTGGTTTGGCTGGTTGAACACTTCTCTGCACGTTTCTTGTTTCCTGCGTTACCTACATTCAGAGAGCTGCAGATGCATTTTGCTTTTTTTTTTCTGAAATACTGATAACAATTAGATTATTGTGATGAAAATCAATTACACCTTTTTGTTACCTTTTCTTTAAACACTAAGATTTAAAGCCAATATCTTAATCCAGTCATAGCAAACAAACATTTTCATCATCATCATCATCATCAACGTCGTCATCGCCGAGAAACAATCGCGCGCGCCCCCCTAGTTCACGCAGCTGGATATACGTCGTCTCAGTGAATGACGTCAGAGCGGAAACAGTGGAAGGGAGCTGGACAAATCAAGATGGCGTCCCTCGCTGAAGCAGCGAAGAGATGTCATGTCTAAAACTCTTTCAGAGAATTGTTGACGTTTTGCCGCCACCTCGACACGACGTCGGTCCATTTTGAAAGAACAGGACAGCAGATATATGTGAGTGAGTGTGCGTTCATGCGGGACTTCCGTCTTTCTCCCGGGGCGGTGGCAGAAGCGGCAGCGGTCCGTCCTATCCGGCTACATGTCGGTGCAGCCAGGCCACTTGCGAAGCTAACTTAGTGCGTTGACTGTGAACAGTAGCGGTTCTTTAGATTTACATATTGATCACAAAGTGGCATCGTTTTAATTGACCATGACGTTACATAAAATACCAAGAAGTACCGCATCTGACGTCGATTTATTAGCTTGAGTGTTTGTATTCGCTGTTAGCACATTGGGCTATGAGGATAGTAAATATTAGCTTGTTGCTAATGAATAACCTGAGCAGAAAAAAACTAGAATACAGTACTTTATTGAATCTGCTTTCAACACAGCATAGATGTCAAGTAGGTGCCTCGGACTTTTAAAGTAGGACGTTTGACGGACTACAACTAGTTACTGCTGTCGGTTTTAGTGAAATGCAGTTCAGCTTTCCCTTAATCGGCTAACTTTCACGCCGTGTCGAGTTGATGTGGTCTCGGGTAGGAATACTAAGACTCTTTTTAGCTGTTTAGGGAGCAAGTTTATTTGGTTGCATCCCGTTCAATGTAATCTAACGACACGAAGAGCACCAAATCTAAGCAATTTCCCTTTGGGATTAATAATGTATTCTGATTCTGAAATCAATATCATGTACGGCTTAACCGTTAGACCACTAATAAATAACTAGTCACGAGATGCGTCCTGATCATGTGTGTGTGTTTACATACATAGACCAGGGCGTAAAATCTCGTATAATATTTCATCATGCATTTAGGCCAGAACTGGGTCCTAAATTAGTTTTGTTATTGTTGATTTGTGTCCTTTGCATGGATTGGGCTCTGACAATCTAAGGATGTAGAGAGCTGCTGGTATTTAATGAGTTACCGAACACATTAAATGTATTGCTACTTGGTTTGATATTTTCAGTGGGAATTGAATGAATCAAATTTCCAAGCAGAAATATAGATGTTTGCTGGTAATTAGGTAAACTTTTATTTGTTGAGAATAAATTAGGATATTAATATCTTGGTGAAGTAAAGTGTCATTAAATCTATTGAAAGGTTTGGTGAAATTGAAAATGGGTGCAAACAGAATAAGGATTTTATTATTTATTATTTTATCACATGCCTGAGAAATTGATGTAAATCTTTGGCTTGCTGGATTAATTTTTTTAAATATTTTATTCTACCATTATCTTTGTCTTTCTCAGTGCCATTTTATTGTTTAACTGTTTTTTGTTACTATAAACAGGCGTAAAGAATGGAAAGTAGCAAACAGCTGCGATGTTTGTTCTTGGTCTTTATAAGTGTTGGTAGAACTGAGAAAGTGATCACATGTCAGTGAGCTGTGTGTGTATAAATGGTGTTTACTTTAATATGACCTTCCAGCTTTAAATTCACTTTATAAACACTTTTTAACATTGGTGTACAATAGAACACGGATCTAAAAGATTCCTGTTTCGTGAATGTGAAAACAAGGACTTCTGTGTTTTGGCTTCAAAGCGTGACCGGAAAATCCGATTATGTGACTTGTGAATCAGAGCAGTGGAATTTAAAAGCCCACTGGAAAAATTCACTTGACCATGTGACACAAAAGTGTCTTTGGTTGTCTGGTTTTCAGTGTTGAAGCTTTGTTAAAATGCACCAATCTACAGTTTATTTATACATAAAGTTGTTTTATAACTTGCCGCTTCGACACCTGACATACTTGTGTCTGTTTTCAGAGTCTTTAAATGGCTGCGAGGAAGTCTGGATCAGATGCATACAACAATGGTGAAGGCTCATTTGAAATACTTCCTTATTCCACTGTTTGAACTGATATTTTTATTGATGGGTTGTGTATAAATTCAAGGCCTGTTGGTGGCCACGCCTCCGGAGTCTGTTCTTCAGGTGTCTTTTTTCGGTCTCTTCTCAAGGCACAGGCCCCATCAGCTACCTTGATGAAGTTCCCTTCAAGATCAATGAAAGATTCCGTTGCCCAGCTAAAGTGGGGCTGCCTGTTGGATTCTGTCCACCAGACTGCAGGTCTTTACTGTCGGGCACACAGGTTAGTGAGTTCCAGGAAAGATGTCGGTTTAGCTTCGGCATTGCTTCCATGTCGTTTGGCAGCATCACCTCGACAAGCAGTCGTTTACTCGTGCCAACCGGAGAAGGCAGAATTTTTAGAGAACTAATTTTGCATGTGATAAAAGTCTTGTTGGGAAAGGGATGCTAAAATGTATGCATATCTGTAGTTGCCTTCTTTACAGCAGAGCTGCTTGTAGTTGGAGTGTCTCTGTTGTTTACTTGTATTATTTGTTGCAAGTAATATCTGTTTCATCCCATGAGCTGAAATTGAAGTGAAGTACAATGCCGCTCTTGACTCACAAGTGTTTTTGCTTTGTCTGCTGCTTTATCTGCCCTCTGTGCCCGTCATCCTCGTTCCCGTGCTGACTGTGGTCTCAATAGTATGACTTTTCTTTGGAGAGGCGTAGTGTGCGCTGGGGGGTTGAACTGGCTGAGGCCAGAGCAGCAGAGGCCAGAGCTCACGAGGCAGCAGCCAAGCAGGAGGCGGAGCTCAACGAGTGTTTGGCAAAGGCCCAGGACGTTGATGGCGGTGGAGGAAAGAAAGGCCGCTCTGTTGCCGAGGAGCAGGACCTTCCACCACCAGCGTTGAACCCGGTCTTAGCCGGGCTGAGCCATAATGCTATCCTCACTCCACTGCCTGCCCCAAGCCTTGGCCCCAGGAAAACCCAACCCAGCACCCCCCAGCCACACAGCCTCAACCTAGCTGACTTTGAGCGGGAGGAGGACCCCTTTGACAAATTGGAGCTCAAAACCTTGGATGATAAGGAGGAGCTCAGGAACATTCTTCAGAGCCAGAGCCACCCTATGCCTCCTCCTTCTGCGTCCCCATCGGAGGTCTCCCACAGAGATCCGGCGTCACGAGGAAACAGCCCGTCCCCTCCGAGCACCAACTCCAACCTCGCCACCAAGCCGGGCTTCCCTCATAAACCCAACGGGCTGGTTAACTTGCTGGACATGGACAGAGCTGGAAACCCTGGAAGAGCCGGGCTTGACCCAGATGAGCGGCCCTGTAACATCCGCTCTCTGACCTTTCCGAAGCTCTCTGATTCTGGTGACCCAGAGCCGGCGATGTACAACCCACTACCCATCCCTGCTCGCCGACAAAACCTAGCCAACGGTAGTCCGTCAGCCGCGCCCAAGACCCAGGTTATAGTCGCCCCTGAGCCAACCAGCCACACCAAAAGCGGTGCACCCAAACTGGTGAGCACGAGATTACAGGCTGGTTCGTGTAGCTGATTTACGATGTGCGTAGTCCCTTTGTAATCTCACTGATGAACTGATTTTAAACTAGGCGAACCCAGCGTCAGGATATGCTGGGCTTCCATGTGGTGGGGCCCTGCTCAGCATGACACCCACTGAGCGCCAGTGCGTGGAAACCCTTGTGGGAATGGGCTACTCGTATGAGGGTGTCCTGCGGGCCATGCAGAGACAAGGGCAGAACATGGAGCAGGTGCGACTCCCCCTCACCCCGTTGTGTAGCGCTCTGTATTACTAATGTGTTCACTATCCCAGCTGTTTGGCTGCTCCTTGGATGTGTGCCTGCGTAATTGTTTCAGGGAGGCATCAGTTATGTTCCTCTGTAAAGCAAATATCCTTAACCTGAACTAAATGTATTAAGTCGTGCTGCGGTGTCTGAAGTTATGACTGTGATCTGCACAGTTAATACTAAATAATATATTTTGTCAAACAGGATTAATGTAGTTACAGGAAAAATAATTAAAAATGGAACAAGTTCTATGCAGTCATTCCACTATAGCTGGTCACAGCTGGGTTTAAATCATGAGTTGGCGTAGGACACCCACAACTCACTAGATTAAGGTCACATCCTCCATAAAAAATGTATCCTATGCATCACTAACATTCCTTTCAAGAGTTCCAAAGAGTTCCAATCCACTAAGCATTTTCTCCATAAAAGTATCCCCGTGATTTCATTTCTAATCTCAGCCCATATGAAGGTTATGTTCGAAGCGGACACGTACTA
Organism: Brachionichthys hirsutus; assembly: GCF_040956055.1. Taxonomy (NCBI): domain Eukaryota; kingdom Metazoa; phylum Chordata; class Actinopteri; order Lophiiformes; family Brachionichthyidae; genus Brachionichthys; species Brachionichthys hirsutus. The sequence goes on from NC_090904.1 coordinate 13,980,891, forward strand.
AATATATACTTGTGTGCTGAAGGTATTGGACTATCTGTTCGTCCATGGACGTCTATGCGAGCGGGGCTTTGATGCGAGTGCAGTGGAGGAATGTTTGGAGATGTACCAATGCTCAGAGGAAAAGGTCGGTAGAATGTAACGGGTAACACGTCTGAACAGCGTGCACAGCCTCTCGTCTTTGAGAAATGAGACGACCCTCCGCTATCATTTAGCACGCCGTTTGCACTTTAATCATAGTCTGTAGATGTTCTGTGATCTGTAGCAGTGCTTCTTCTCATTATTTCCAGGCGTTGCAGTTCCTTGAATTAATGTCCAGATTTGGCGAAATGGGATTTGAGCGGGACGCAATCAAGGAGGTGCTGCTGGTCCACAACAACGATCAAGACAAGGCTTTGGAGGACCTGATGGCTCGGGCTGCAGCTAGCTGAGCTAATCTAACCAGCCGAGCTAACCAGCAAAACCAAAGCCCTGCCCTGCCCTGCCCTGCCCTGCCCTGGGGCTAGCCTCCCGCTGCTACCCAACACGGCTCCTTTTCTTCTGCCTACCCTTATCGCACCATGCCCTGCCCTGCCCTGCCCTGCCCTTACCTTGGCTGTGGACGGGGACAGCTGGGAGACAGTTTTACTTTTCTGTTTATTGTGTCTCAGCACTTCGGAAAGACTGTAAGCCCGGTGGGGAGGGGCTTCAGTGTAAAGATACTTGGTGGTTGTGTTTTCTCTAAGATGTTCCGGGGGGTGGTCGCTCCTAGCTAGGACTGCAAAGGTATTTAAAGATGGCAAGAATGTTGTCTTCTGAGCTGGACGGGAGAAACTGGATGAATTGTGCTAAGGCGGGTTTGATGCTGTTCTGATCTTCCTCCACTTGAAAGTGTTAATCTGACAGTGGGGAAAGATGGGGGGGTGGGGGGGTGGAATGAGGAGCAGGTAACAGGCTCTGAGTTGATCCCAGTATAACCAGATTGAACTTTTGGAACTCCCGAACAACTAAACTGCCACTTTTGCATTGGTCAGTTGTTTAAATTTGGGAGGGATTAGGGGCCTTGAGGAAGCTCTTTTCAGAGTGAACCAACTACATTAAGAGACAAAAACAAAGGCACTGTCCCTCGACAAGCCTCGAGAAGTGCTCTGGTGCCTTGCACCTAGTTCTGTTCTGCTTTCATGCACTTGTGTCTGATCTTTGTTTAGGAACATTTTCATGTCACTCTGTTGATTCTATTTCTTTGCTTTTCTGTTTTAGGAACTGCATTATTGATCGCCTAGTCAGAACTCAGAATATAAAAGATGCTACCGCCCCAGTACCCTTTGACCTGCACTGGAATGGCCTGTTTAAGCAGTGGGGGGACGTGAAAAGTTTCTCTGTAGGAAATAATTACAAATGTTCCAAAGCCGACTGGCATTGCTGTCGCACGCTGCACAGGCACACGTGTTTAATAATTCACCTGCTCTAAATAGTACACTGACACTTTCATTTAAAAATAAAGAGTTTGATATAATATAAGATGTATTGACTCACAAAATCGACCCTTTCTGGAGTCAGACTTGCATTGTGCAGACTGGAAAATATGTTTTTAAAGATGTGAGTATTCGTTCTTTTTTGGGGGGGGGGGGGGGGGGGCAATAGAGACCTTTCAATAGTATATGAGTGGCACTTTGGGCCTCGAGTCGTTGTTGGGAGATGAGGAGCGTTCTTCAAGCCTCGCTGGATATTTGGATGTTATGGTTTGATTTTCAGCAAATTCCATCATGTAATTGATTTCAAATGACATGAATTTGGTTTGTTACGTTGTCTACTTAATTTCTCGTGTAATAAAAGATCATCTTGATTGTAGGTTTATTGGCATGACCTAAAATCTAAAATGGAAATTTAAACAAATGTTTTGTTTGTGTAAGAACAGGACCGTTAATGTTTTTAACGATCCTGCTACACGTTTAAAATGCAAATGTCTTCAGTTGCACTAAAGGCAAAGACGGTGGAAAGGTCAATGAACTTGATATTTGGTGGGACTGTGTGAGACTTGTAAAAGGCATGGTGTACCAGATTAAGGGTTTATAGGTAGTGCAATCTGACTGGGGGAACTGGCAATTTGCTTGGGGGCAGGTCCAGTACTTTGTGCTATGGTCTAAAACTGAAAGAGAAACTTTCTAAACACCCATCAATTTTAACTTTGGGTTTGATGAGGTTATTCAAGTTGCAGTTAATTAACAAAAACAAATAATTGTACATGTTTAATATAAAATGTTCCCCCCCCCCCCCCAAGTGTCTGCGAAATATGCGCTCCCACGCAAAATCAGGCAGATGATCATCTTTGCGGTATATAAACTTTTGGTATTCATTCCAGTATTTAAGAAACAAATGATTCTGTCTTTAGTTTTGTTTTAGATTCTTTTTTTCCCCCACTAAGTTAGGGAAGTGCCCAGTGCAGGAACATAAGATAAGGAAACATGGTGCCATGCTCTTCATAACCTTAGTTAAGCCAGATCAAATTACTGTGTCCAAAAAATGAATTGCCTTTCCTCTTGAATTACTGTGACAACGAATAACAGTACGGATGTAAGTGCAATTATTGTTGCCTTACAAAGCTTGTGGTTTTCATAGTCACACAGACGGTTGGCATCTTCTCTAACAGCCTCGTGTGTTGGTGTGAGGCTGTTTAGCAGGTTCTGGGCCTCCTCCATTAATGCCTCCTCTCATTTTGTTACAATCTATCTGTGTGGACATGAAATGCTAACTAAATTATTTTTTGGGGTTTTCTCTGAGATTCACTTCTAATTCACTGCATAATTTAACCTTAGAATATCTTCATTGTATAAACGTTTGGTGAGGTGAGACTTCTTTCTCATGCTCCTGAGATGTGACTGGCAAAATGTTAGCTTTCTGCTTGAATGATTTGGTAAAGCCACATGATTAAATGTGCACGTCTTTTCAGTGGTGGGACTGTTGATTGTTGTTGATTATTGCTTTGAAAAACATTTTAATTACTTTTTTTTTTTTTTTTATATATATATATTCTTCAGAAGCAGAATTTTTATTCTCTTCCTTTAACCTGACTGCAACTGAACATAATTGTCGGCGGCGTCTTGGTAAAACTGTGTGACTGTGCTAATGGATATCAGCTGAATTCTTGTATAGTGCCCAGTCATTTAAAAGTTTCAGTTTTTAATCTAACCATCTTCAGAAAGGTGCTGGTACCAGATGCTCTGGATAATTTATATTATTGTGAATCCCTTTTTCTTGAGACTGACCAAAGACTGTTCACAGGAACTAGACCAGGGGTCGGCAACCTTTACGACTCAAAGGGCCGATTAGCCCGTGTATTTAAGAAAGTGAACATTCTTGGGCTGGACCTGCACCAACATTTAACAGGGTCTATTTTGGTTCAAAATGTGTTTTCCTCCACTCAGATTCAAGGAATGCTGTTGGGTGGATTTTGTGTCACGCCATTTATAACCCAACACAGAATGTAGGTGAAAAACTAGCTGCCCAGTGGCAGATTATTCAGGAGGAGTTATACACAAATAACCCTAAGCTTGTAAAATAATATTTGGGGTTTGATGTCTCAATATTTCCTTTTTTTATTTATTATTTTGCGTAAACGCGCATAATTTCAACTATTTTAATGTTACACAAATTGGTGGTTCTATAATTGGTGTTTATGGAGCGACTCCAAAACAGATGAGTCACAGTTTCTGGGCGTAAACTACAAAGAGATCGATTGAAGCGGACCAAACTACGGTGGCCCTGAAGTGGGAGCCTCTCAACGTGCTCGCCGCCGTCATCTACGTACGACGGTCACTGGTTTCCCGTCGAAGGCGCGGACGAACACGCGCGACTTTCGCGTTCACGCACGGCCTTGTTTTTGTTGATGTTTAATGTGAGTGCGGCTGCGCGCACTGCTCGTTGGTGACGCCATCGAGCAGGAAAGGGGAGATCGAAAGCCTTTTGATCGTGGCCGCAGTGACTTTGATGAACCCGGCAGGTTGTACGTCCGGCGCGGATCGATATTTGGACGTCTCCGACGCGGATCGCGCGACTTCTGTCTTCACTGGCGACTCGCCTCTCCCGTATGTGATCGCCCCTTCCTGCTCGTCGGACGCTGCTAGCTAGGGCCGAGGACCAACATATCATATCGCCATTATATGATCCAGTGTCCGGCGTCGCTTTTACCCTCCATGTGGGTGAGGGAGCTGTGCGTTTCAGATCATGGCGAGAAAAACAGTTAGCAGGAAAAGGAAGGCCGCGGAGCCCAAAGAGCAACAACAGGTAGGCGGAAACCGGTTCGTGTCCGCGTTAGCCAGCTAGCGGGGGCTGTGCTAACTGTCGTTGAGCAAAAGCAGATTTAGCCGTTATAAGATACAATATTGATCGACCTGAATAACGTGTTGTATTTACCGCAAATAGCAATTTATTTTGTCTTAAATGGTCAAAGTACCACCGTCGGCGTTGAATTTAATCGCACTTTTGCGTGTCCTGTTTGACACCGCTAACGTTAGCTAACTGTAGTTCGTTGTCACACAGCAATGCTAGGTTAGCGTTAGCCAAATGACTAGCTGCCTCGTCTCTCAATCGAAATTAATTCTTAACACCGTCAAATGGCCTTTTCGTGAATAGGTACAATCCCAATCCCTTGTTTAACCTGGATTTATCCTGCTCATCCTTTCCTTATCAAGTATTAGCAGTATTCATCATGAATGTGGAGTTAGCAATTTAGAAACATGTGAATCATTTTTAGAGAGCTGTTCAGCTCAGGCTAACGTTTGTTGGAACGTAACCAGTTAACATTTGATTTTTCTAAATTAACGGAATTGGTTTTCCCTAGATTTTGCAGACAACAGTCCCATCAATACGTATCCATAATCCTCATTCGCAACAGGCCTTTATCGTTGTCTGTTAATCTCTCACATCAGACAAAACTATCAGTGCATGAGAAATAAAACAGTAACAGGTGATCATGTTTGGTAAGAATACTCAAACTAGTGTTTACCTTAATGACCAACTATAGTGTTATCATATGCAAAAAGCATTTTTGTTTTCACTTATTTATTTTATACATAGTGAGCATGTTCATGGTACGTAGCTGGTAAAACATGTACGGTACCTCCTTTAACATGGAAGCTGGGCAGGATGCCTTACTCTTCATAGCAATTAACGAACAGCCCAAAATAACCAGTTTATAGTTCTCACTTCCAGCTTTGGGAAATGATGACACTGCTTTTTTACGTGTCTTTTTTCAGTTTAACCCCCCCCCCCCCCACCCACACACACAAATCTTGTATAATGAGCGTTGTGAATAAGAAAAATTGGCACATAAAAGAAAGATGGCACTACAAACCAAAAATGAAAACCATATATCTAGAGCAGGGGTCCCCAAACTTTTTCCTGTGAGGGCCACATCACTTTTCCCTTCTCTGATGGAGGGCCGGGGTCAGTTTGTACAGGAAAAGTGTGATGATGGCAGGGGTGCCTAAACATTTAAGGGCCGAATGTGGAGGCAGGCTGTAGTTTAGGCTTCATCTCACCATCACAACTACACACAGTGACATGAATCGAGCGTCACACACGCAACGCCTCTCACACCCAAACTCAGTCTCTCTCCAGGATTATCACAAGTGCAGAGGCGAAGAACGACTGGATCAATCAGCTGATCCAATACAGCTGCAGAGGAGCAAACAACAAACCTCAAATTATTGTAAAAAACCCAAATGCTGCACACCTTGGTCTTGAACCCAGGATCCTCCAGCGGGGAGTCAAGTGCACTACCCACTACACCACCTAGATGTAATCCTGGCGAGCGTTAGGATAAATAGACAGTAGCATTGTTGACTTTAGACCAGAGGCACTGGTTTTGAATCCAGTACGACGTCACCTGGTCTGAGACACGCCCACTCCACATAACACAAAAGGAAAAAGCACAACATAACAACACAACAACATAGCAACACAGAACAACACAACAACACGCTGTGGTCGGAGAATACCTCAAGTTTCCCCACCTTTACGGTGGCGTGGTCGGTAGGGTTACCGGTCTACTGCCAGAGGGACTGGGTTCGCATCCAACTGTGGGAGTGGGGGTGGAGTAGGGGCGGCAGGGTAGGCCCAGGGCCTTACCTGGGCGGAGTGAACTGGACCACCGGTCCACTCCACTCCAGGTGTGCCATGGACCTACCCTGTTGCCCCTGCTCCATCTCATTCCCGTAGTGGGATTCGATACCAGGGTCATTTTGCCCCCCTCTACAGTGCTGCCAACTATGCCACCGTGGAGGTGAGGAAACTTGCCCTGTTATTACAAAGTAATTACTATGCAATAAGTCGATATTACAGAGCACCGGAACATTAACTTTTTGGGTGTATGTGACCATCATTAAAATTGTCCCAAATAAAAGGGAGGCTACTCATGTTGTATGGAAAGGAAAATAAGTAAATTCTATTTTGGGTCTCTGGTATTGTTCAGGGGGCCAGGCCAAATGTGGAAATGGGCCGGATCCGGCCCGCGGGCCGTAGTTTGGGAACCCCTGATCTAGAGGAATTATTTCTATTTTTTTTTAAATAATTGCATTGAACTAATTTAGTCGTAGATTATATTGTCGACAGTTTTATTTAAGACCTAATTAGTGATTGGAAAGATTTGTGTCTTCCTCACAAAATCTTCGGGCCCTTGACTTTCGATTCTCTTTTCTTAGCTGGGCTGGTGTCAGGGGCCGCAGAAGCGAAACCGGGTGTCTTGTTCATCACGTCACGACCAGCAGTGGTGGTGCAGCCGGCGCTCCGTGGTGTGTGCCCTTCGGGGGCGGGAGTTCAGGCCTCAACAGCAGCACGAGTTTCGTCTGCAGCGGAGCCTGCGGGGCTTCGCTGCCGGCAGGCTCCCCGGCATCCTCAAGGAGAGGGAGTTCTCTCTGGGCCGACTCAACAAGGTCTTTGCCTCCCAGTGGCTCAACCACAGGCAGGTGGTGTGTGGGACCAAATGCAACACGGTGAGACGTCCCCGTTTTTACCTGTTCCATTAATATGCTCGTCTAATGCTAATTTGTCATGCAATATTTTGTGACTGGGGGGTCAGGTGAAAAGTTTAGCCCAGCTTTGATGGAAAACGTCAAATATTTATTTATGTTTACACTAATAAATGTTTGAATTGGACACATTTTAATTCTTGATCACAAGCAGGTTGTTAGTGCCGGGTTGTATTTTCCACAGTATCCGCTTTGACAGCTTTCTTGGGTTTCCTCTGTTTACCTGCGAGACTAACCTGATTGATGTCTTTCCCTCCTATACCTGCAGCTTTTTGTCGCCGATGTCCTAACGGGACAGATAACACGTATTCCAATGCTGAAGGACAGGGAGCGCCATGATGGAGGCGCTCGGGTGGTGGACGCAGTGATGTCAGGGCGACATTTCCGCTTCCCGGATGGTCCTCGTTCCCAGATGGACCAGCAGGGCTGCGGAATCCACGCTATTGAGCTCAACCCTTCCAGAACGCTGCTAGCTACTGGTGGAGATAACCCCAACAGCCTAGCCATCTACCAGCTACCCACACTGGACCCTGTTTGCGTTGGAGATGTAAGTGATTTGCATGCCATCTATAGTCAGTTTTTCCTCTTTGTCCAAGATATTTATGGATGGGTTAAGGGTTTTATTTATAACGCTCTTTACATTTGGGAGAGTCTCAAAGTGCTACAGAAAAAACCCCAATAATGCTTAAAGCGATAATGATTTGTGTGGGTTTTGTTGTTTATGGAGGATTCAAGAAAAACAAGAGCAAGAAAATACAGCAGCATTGCAGTTGTGTAAGAAAATGTAAAAAGAATAATACATTTACTATTACGCTTTTTTTTAATTGTTTAATCAAGAAGTATCAATCATAATAGTGCCTGGTTTATTTACTGGTTGGTGACGGAGATAGCCAGAGAGACAGAGCTCTGAGTGGGGAAATGAATACATCAGGCCTCTGCAATGGAAGAGGAAATGCTACACATGGGGTTACCGTACTTTAAGGGTTGTTGTTTTCTTTTTATACGAACTATCGCCTTGTTTTCCAGGATGGCCACAATGACTGGATCTTTTCCATCGCGTGGATCAGTGACAACATGGCAGTTTCTGGTGAGTTCTGCCTCATTCAATGTCATTATTATTATTGCGTATTAGTTCCCCTTCATACCTTGATGACATGCCATAATGCTTAACGGTCATTTTAATATGCCAGTAGTAAAAACGGTCTGTAATCTAGATGTCTATGTCCCATATCTAGGGTCCAGAGACGGCTCCATGGGCCTGTGGGAGGTGACGGAAGATGTCCTGAGCCGAGCCACGCTTGGTCGGAGTGAGGAGTCTGTACCCTCCTACGCCCATATATCCCACCGTGCCCTGAAGGACATCCCAAAAGAGTACACCAACCCATACATCTGTAAAGTCCGTGCTCTGGCCTTCAATAACAACCAAAAAGTAACGTCTGGGAAACCACGTGTGGTTTTCATGTCTTTATTTTTGTCTTTGTCAGTGTTTCCTGTTTGACTGATTTCTGCTTTAATAAGCCGAACATTTGAAGTTGTGTATTCTTTCTACGTTAATGGCACTACGTTTAGATAACTGGCTTTAGCGGCTGGGCGAGGATAGTTGGCTCGGATCACGAGCACAGCCTCCTCAGCTTGGGTCGTTCACATCGGTCTTCCCGTGTCGTTTATTCCCATTCCCAGGAATTGGGCGCTGTGTCTCTGGATGGCTATTTCCACCTCTGGAAAGCGGAGCACAGCTTGTGCAAGGTAAGTCACAAATGTATCTGGTTGCCATCGTCTGTTTTCACACGTCCACAGTGAGAAATATCACTTCTACAGCCTACGCGGCACACTGTCATTGAACGCCTTCAGTTTCTATTTTATTTTATATTGATCAGCTAATGATGCTTCCTTCTAGATCCTGTCCACCAAGCTGCCTCACTGCAAAGAGAATGTGTGTCTGGCCTATGGACAGGACTGGTCAGTCTATGCTGTGGGCTCTCAGGCCCACGTTTCCTTTCTGGATCCTCGGCAGCCGGCACAGAGCATCAAGTCTGTCAATTCCAGAGGGAGAGGAAGCGGTGGGTGACCCGTCGACTGCTAAAGCAACATGTTGGCTTCTTTGTTTCTCTCTCTCTTGAGTATCTGGCTGTTTGAAATGGGCACATGACATTCTTATTAATTGCAAGCCACAGTGGTGACTCTTTATTTATATTTGCTTGCATTCAAAGGCCTGATCCCAGTTCTCCCCTCGAGCCCTAGCACTTACCCCTTCCACGTCTAATTTGCATATCCCGCCTGTAATCTATTTCAACCGCTACCCCTCATAGCTGTTGGGAGGGGCGCTTGTAAATGCGGCGTAGGCTTAAAGAGAGGAATTGGGATTGTGCCGGGGGCTGTTTGGGAATCCATCTTTACATAATAAACAAGCAGGGAGTGACGATATTTACTTCAATCTCTTTGCATTGAAGACGCGTGTGTGTGTGCAGGGATCCGCTCGGTGAGCTTCTACGAGCACATTGTGACGGTGGGCACTGGCCAAGGCTCTCTTCTCTTCTACGATATCCGGGCCCAGAGATTCCTGGAGGACCCTTTGAAGCTACCTGGGGGCTACCGGAAGTGCCCAGGAGATGGCATCCTCAAGCTCGCAACAGGCAAAGGATGGCTGGTACCCAATGCAGTGCTATTTTTTTGAAAGATGGCCACGAATGTTGAAGCGTTGCCGTTCTAAATAACATTTCTCTTCTCTCTCTCTCTCCTCACCCACGAACCTGCCCTCTTTGCAGTGTCACGACGACACGTGGAGGAGTTACTTCTCAGACATTCATTCCTTCCCAAACGCGGTGTACACCCACTGCTACGATGACTCTGGCACCAAGCTGTTTGTAGCAGGCGGACCGCTGTGTTCTGGACTGCATGGCAACTATGCTGGACTTTGGAGCTAGTCCCCCCCCCCGCCGCCCTTTTCTCCAGCTCTCCATCGCGACGTCCTCGTCCAGATTTCTACCTTATCAGCCCTACCATCCTTCCGTTCAAGTCTGTCGACACCCTCGTCTTTGGGATCCTCTCGCTCATGTAAATCTCGCCTGTTTTCTCACGTGGACTCAGGAGCATGATCTTGACCCCCACCACCATATCACGACTTTGAATATGGCTGTTTGTGTATATTTGTGTTCACCATAACATTATACCTTCTCGAAGTATTCTGTTGCTCCTTCCACATCAGCTTCTCCTTTTATTTATTAGTTAAATAAATTGTACAAAGTGACCCCCCCCCCCCCCCCCCCTCAAAAGAATATCTGCCACTATGGAACTTGATACGGTTTTTATAGAAATTAAAGGTAAAGTAATACATCTTATCTCCATCCGGTCCACAGAGATCAGGCTACGATCTCCTCCTGGCTTCTTCTGTATGTAACGACGGTTCCTCGGTGTGAAATAACAGCGGCTTTGTGAATATACTGTGGAATTTTCCTCCCAAAGGTTCCTTTTCATTCTCTCGCTGAAATGGACAGCAATAAAAAGAGAGGGAGAGGCACTGAACCAGAGTGCGGTTTGACATTCTGTACATACTATTTACTGGCAGGAACAGCGTGTCCCATCCCACGGCAATCACCGGGAACCTCTCTCTCTCCTCTTGTTGGAGGTAAAACGAAGATATCAGTCAAACCGGGGCTTTGTGTTTTTTAGATTCTTCTCATTGCGGTGATGTCGATATTGTTTAATCCCAACAAATGCGTATTTAATTACATTTTTTGACTGTGTGGTTTGAAAAGAATACCCTTAAATATTCAATTTAGCTTCTTTCGTATTTATTTTCTGTTTTGTCTGTCCTCTTTATTCAGTCAGGGGTGCTTATGCCTACTTAAGGATAAATGACCATTTTGCCCATCGCTATGGTCCTGTTCTCTTTCGCCAGAATGTTGTACATTTCCTAATCTGCAGATGCTATGGTGTTAGAAAAAGTACTTTTTTTTTTTCAAGTATCAAGTCAGATATGACGACTGACGGATGGAGGTGGCTTTGGTGGTTGGATTTGAGACTGATGCTGAGCTTTCTTGTCACATTTGTAAAGCATTCTTTGGTTTGGTACCAAGGAGCAAGTGATTTAGCACTTTTCCTTGTTTGGTAGAGGCAGGGTAGTCTTGAGTGATGATTTTTGCCTTCCTCAGGTCTTTCTGTGAAAGACGACCACAGGTGATCGTTGTTTTCCTTTTCTACCGGATTCATGATAATGATCGAAAAGTGAAACCCCAATTCCTACCACAAATGTAACAAATAAGCAACACTTTTAAAGTGTATTTTATATAGCAGTGTTTGTGCGTGAATGTGTACAATACTTGGGGACAATTGCATACATTTTTATGTATATGTCTGAGGAAGTGTGTGGGTTTATGTCTATTGGTGATGCCCTGTTTTTTTTTTATACACCTCCATGAATGTTTTTACAAATGATTCAATTTGTAAAATGAACGTCTGAAAAAGCAACATATGAAATCTTTAAAAATAGAAAATAAAAATTAAATGTATGTTGTTACGTTTCTTTCTATCAAGGCATGCAAGGTTTACAACTAGATGTCCAAACTCGGCAGCTTTTACAGCCACATCGACAAAAATGATAAAGTAATTAAATAGATAAAACTCCTTTAATTCTTATTTTTAAATGTTGGTAAGTTGTGATCCGGAGAGAACGGACCCCCCCCCAACGCGGCAGCATTAGTCACGTGACCACCTTGTCTGCTGCTGTCTGCGTGAAGCGTTTTAGCAGGTAACAAAAACACTTAATTTCTTTTACTATTTTTTTCAAATTGAGTTTCACTCGTTCGTCCCGTTTAGATTATTCGCCTAAACGAATTTTCGCCGTGATAGCTGCGCGGCGGCTTCGTTGTTCGCCTCCTCGGGGCTGCGAGGGATGTCTTTGCCCGTTTTTCTGTTGTCTTCTTCCCCCGGCGAGAAATGTCGGGATGGGATTGTGGTCCGCTACAAGGCCCTATTCAGTACATTTAATACCGCAATGCTCCGTTAGCGGGCTAACCTGCGTTATAAATGTCGAGGACACGGTCGATGTGACTGACAAATAACCTTTAGCAGGCCAGCTCGACCCTGTTTGGCCAAAACGCGGACCGGACTTGGCTAGCATCGTTAGCTAGCTTTCATTTCAGCTACACCGTTTTCGACGGAATAGTGTCATTAGCATGTTTCGGCTAGCTTGAGTTTACGAGGACAAAGGGACCGCGGCGGCTACAAGCGGCTACAAGCGGCTCCAGCTCCGGTTGCCCCGAGCCCGAAACGACGCTGTGAGAACCGGGTTTGTTTTTGTATAGTTTACCGTTACCTAATAGTCCTTTGTGCATACCGGAGGAATAAGTAATTCCAATAGCATCGCTTCAAAACAATGCCCCCCCCCCCCCCCCCGCTAGCTTTATTGCTCGTATCAATTGTAGCCAATTAGCCGTAATCACATAGACACCAATGCATTTAGCTTAGCGCTATAATTGTCTGTTTACATTCGCGCAGTGTAAATGTGATGAACAATTTAAACAAGCGGAGTTACTGAATTGCAGTATTGTTGTTGTGCAATACTATCGATGTTCATGGCTGTATTAATGCGTTATATATATATATATATATATATATATGTATATATATATTATAAACAGCAACTGTCGCTTTTCGTTTCTTAGTTCAAAAGCAGAAGTTGACACGTTTAAGAGAAAACCCAGCTCGCTCTTTTACATTTAGCTTTGTTCAGTCCAGCAGCCAATGGCAGCAGCGCATTTGTCGACGTCACGCAGTCGCTGCGAGCTGCAGTTCTATTGTTCTTTGACATAAAACAAATGGATCAGTGGAGGTATCTGGAGTTGTTCTAGTTATGGACAACATTTTTAAAAGAAAGATAGCAACGACATTGCATCATATGATACTTCTGATCTCAATAAATTCAGCAGTTAGCTTTTCCACGTATTTACAGTTTTATTTAGTTAAATATGTGCCACAGAAAACTATTTGTGTTTGTCTAATCCAGTGTTCTGGACTCTGCCACATACACAGAGAAGAATTCTGTATTTTACTGCAGTTGCTTATTGTTGCGTGCTATGCATCCGGCTGCTTAATATCACTAGTTAAACTAGGAGTGAGATGGAATGTGGGCTCAGGGTGTGTGCTGTTCTTCACACACTGGACTGTGCTGTTTGGAAGGGGAAACGAGGCTGTTCTCACTCCTTGACCTAGATATTCAGCAGGCTGTTCTGTCCGCGGGCAACTGTATCTTACAACTGCTGTAAGGCTGCTATTCATTCATGTGATTGTGCAGTCCACGTAGCAACGTAACACCGTGTGCGTGTTTTAGACGTAATCTGTAGGCTGAAGAATGATCAGTTAATGTACTCATATTTACATTTGTTTTGCTTCCTTTGCAGATTTTTCTATTTTGTACATACAGAGTTTTGTATATACTGTATATGATGAGCTCGCTGGGCAGCGATAAGGCCCGGGGCCCTCGGGAAAAAGCGTTACCTGCTGCCGTTCAGACATCTCAGCCACAGAAACAGATACAGGTGAGCAATCACAGCGACCGGAACCCGAAAAAAACGCCGTAAAACAAAATCCACACGCTTCTCAGCCACAGAAACAGATACAGGTGAGCAATCACAGCGACCAGAACCCGAAAAAAACGCCGTAAAACAAAATCCACACGCTTCTCAACCACAGAAGAGATACAGGTGAGCAATCACAGCGACCAGAACCCGAAAAAAACGGCGTAAAACAAAATCCACACGCTTCTCAGCCACAAACAGATACAGGTGAGCAATCACAGCGACCAGAACCCGAAAAAAACGCCGTAAAACAAAATCCACACGCTTCTCAGCCACAGAAACAGATACAGGTGAGCAATCACAGCGACCAGAACCCGAAAAAAACGCCGTAAAACAAAATCCACACGCTTCTCAGCCACAGAAACAGATACAGGTGAGCAATCACAGCGACCAGAACCCGAAAAAAACGGCGTAAAACAAAATCCACACGCTTCTCAACCACAGAAACAGATACAGGTGAGCAATCACAGCGACCAGAACCCGAAAAAAACGCCGTAAAACAAAATCCACACGCTTCTCAGCCACAGAAACAGATACAGGTGAGCAATCACAGCGACCAGAACCTGAAAAAAACGCCGTAAAACAAAATCCACACGCTTCTCAGCCACAGAAACAGATACAGGTGAGCAATCACAGCGACCAGAACCCGAAAAAAACGGCGTAAAACAAAATCCACACGCTTCTCAGCCACAGACGTTTTGAGAAAGAACCAGCTCTTATCAACATGCGGTAACCGCAGGGCACGCATCATGTGAGGTTCTTTTATCAGCCTCGAACATGATTTTCTTTCAGTCTCAGGAAAGTCACTTTTAATGGCAACAAATAAGTTCACTTATCCTTTTAGGCATGCCTATAAAATGTTAATGTCATTTGCTACAACTTTATCTTATGAAGCGTTATAATATTGAGCTTTAGTGACACCTCCTTTCAAACGATATTATTATTTAGGTATAGCGTGGTAATGCAATCCATATTATTTGAATTCAGTTCATATATAGCCATCTGAGTGTAAGTAGATCATTCTCTGTTGTGTTGCATTGCAGTACATTTCCTCGGTGCACTTTTTGGCGGTTTGTGATACAGTAGTCCCTCATTTTCCGCGGGGGTTACGTTCCAAAAACAAGCCGCAATAAGTGAAATCCGCAATGTAGTGATCTTTATTTTTTTTTAGTTATTATACATGTACATAAATGTTTTAAGGCTGTAAACCCCCTCACCACACACTTTATACACGTTTAACAGTCAGGCATTGATCTAAATCAGGGGTGGGCAAACTTTTTGACTCGCGGGCCACAATAGGTTCTAAAATTTGACAGGGGGGCCGGACCAAGCACAGATGGATGGAGTATTTCTGTGAGCTAATATAAATGACACATGAAAGCCATTGCATTCAAGGATTTGGCCTTTTACAGGTAGCATTTCAGGGAAAAGGTCAAATGAATGAGGTTTAATTATTATACAATTTTATTTAATGATATAATTTGGACAAGTTTGGCGGGCCGGATTAAAAAGACCAACGGGCCGCATATGGCCCCCGGGCCTGGGTTTGCCCATGCCTGATCTAAATAGATTGTTTCAGTATTATAGAGTGAAACCAAAGATCAAAACCTTTTCAGAACTAAACATTTGTTTGAGAAATACAAATATATAGTACGTACAGTAAACGTTTTCCTGTTAATAATGTTAAGGCGTGCAGGTCGAGGAAAGAGCCGCTTGGAGTGCAGAAGAACAAATATTCTACTCGTGCTGTCTTTAGCCTCTCATGCTGCTTTATTGGATAGCTTAGCACAGCGGAACGGCAGCGGCTACATGTATAAACAGGAAGAAACAAAACCCAAAAGGGACGTGACGTTTATGCTCCTTCAAAATAAAAGCCTCTTTTTACACAGAGAATAAGAGCGCTATAAAACAAACGCTTAACAAATAAACATGATAGCTTTTAGAAATAACGAATTTAATTTTAATGATCAACCTACGAGGTTGAACACATGAGAAGTTATTAATAGCAACTCGCGCGTATTTCACAGTTCCTCCGACCGCGCCTCTTCCTCCTTGGCCGCTTCAAGGCGCGTTCAGGTGCAAAAAATAAAATCAGAAAAATTGCATTAAAACTCCGCGAAGCAGCGAAGTCGCGGAAGATGAACCGCATTACATCGAGGGACTACTGTACTTCTTAAATGTTACTCCTCGCCTTCGTGTTTCAGGCGACCGCTGAACAGATCCGGCTTGCCCAGATGATCTACGACAAGAACGATGCCGACTTTGAGGACAAAGTCAACCAAGTGAGGCGCATTTTTCCAGACATTACAAATATGATAATCTGTGAGGACTCCACTGCTCTCTGCCGATGCGTGAAATGAGCATGTTGGATATGTGCAGTGTAAAACCATTTGATGTGATCGTTCTTGTACGTTTTCTTGAGAAGCAGTGCTAATAAAAGGTGCTTCTGTTGCTTTCCCAAGCTGATGGAGGTGACTGGTAAGAACCAAGATGAGTGCATGGTAGCACTTCACGACTGCAGTGAGGATGTTAGCAAAGCCATCAACTTTCTTCTGGAGAGCACTTCTGACATGGTAAATGACGCTTGGCCTAATGGTTTAACCTCCTCAGACCGGACCAACTAGCCTTTCCTGATTTACAGCTACAGGAAATTGATCATTCAGATGTGTGGGTAGGTTTGTTTTTTATCTGGACAGCGTATTGGACTGCATGGTGACTGTGTGTGTTTTTACTGAGATAACGGGTTCAAAACAGCCGCCTGACATAAGTCGGGTTATTATTATTATTATTTTCACTTGTGCAATGTTGTCCTGCCACCTCAGCGAAGGCAGAGATGTGATAAATATGAATAATGCTGACAAAAGCAGAGCCTTTTAATGAAAGATGTGTCTGTTTGCTGCTACTTGGGTATGTATGGCACGTCCCTTAAGTGCTGTCTGTCCTTCTGACCTCTAGAAGTGAGCTGTATAAGGAGCTGATTGTTGCCGTGCACACTTCACCCACACAATGGTTTGCAATAAATCCTGTTGTCAGGACTGAAGGGGAACACCTGCGGTGTTTGATCGCCGTCTTAGAAGTTTGTTCTTTTACATTAGGTGAAGTCTTGATTTTACTTTGAGCAGTTTCATTTATTTCTGTTGCCTCATCTGGTGTTTGCTTTTCTTTCATAATCCGGTTATAGCTGTCATCACAGCTTTATAAATATTGTTCTTCTGTTTCCAGGCTTGATTCCTGTAAAAAGTGTCTCTTTTGTCCTCTTGAACCAAATACATAGAATTCCAGAAGCTATTTTGATTCAATGTATCTGGTTTTACCACAGAAATGAGTTTTCATTTATTTCCTCTCCTGTTCCTGTTCCTGTTCCTGTTCCTGTTCCTGTTCCCTAGACCTCATGGGAGACGGTAGGGAAGAAGAAACCCCTGGTGAAGGAGGGTCCGTCAGAAAGCAAGGAGAACAAGGAGAACAGGGAGAAGAAAGGTGACAGGGAAGCTAATAAGGGCCGGGCCGTGGCTAACCGCAAAGGCAAGGGGGCTAGTCGCAGCCGACAGGGTGAAGACTCCAAACCTCCTTTAGTTTATATCTAGTTCAGAGCAAAGTTCCATTTTCCTTCTGTTTGATTCCATCATGTCATTCGTAACGTGGCTCTTTTTCTTTTTATGCCTGGATGTCCTCGTCCAGCACGTCCAGAGGAGAATGGCGTGGAGGTGACTCCAGTGGACAGAGCTTCTGATCGTGGCTGGCGGCTCAGAGGTGGCCGAGGTGAGCAGCTGCACATTTAAAAACTACAAAACGACAATCGGAGATTGCAGACCCCGCCTCCAATAGACTATTGGATCTTGTGAGACAGTAAACAGGGCTTCCGGATCAGAGGGGCCAAACCTGCTCTAGCTTGCTGCTCCGGAACGTACTACAAGACTCCTTCTGGACTCTTTTTCCCATCATGCCATTCGTGTCCCTTCCTCTTAAAGTGGCAGTTTACAGCACAGGCACGATTCCAGATGTAAAAGTAATTCTAGAATCTGGATCCAGATCCGGATCAACGCCATTCTCGGGGAGGACCGAGCCACGGACAGAACCTTGCTTGTGTAACAATTTCAACGCGATTGGGTTCCTAGTTTTTGAGTTATGCGCTCGGACAGACAGACAAGCAAACAGACAGACAGACAGACAAACAAACAGACAAACGCACCCAATTGCAATACCCTCGCCTCCCCTTCGGCGAGGGTAACGAGAAAAGCCCTCGAGTGTGCTAACCCGGTCATGTATTTAACATTTCCTGGCTCCAGATGGGGATCTGGATCATCATCAAAAGGTTCTAAATTGTTCTTGGTATCTTTATACATCAACCATGAAAAGTAAAAGTGAATCAGAGTTGAAGTTTATTTTTAAACCGATTTTTGAATCTGTAAATGGAGTTTCAATGTTAAAATGTAATATATTTTCCTGACCTCATTCTGGATCAGATCCAGAAGACATTTTGCATGATAGTGCACATCGGACCTTTTATGACTGTGATTTTTGGTGAGAGAATTTAATGCATATTTTACAAGACTATTATTATTATTTTCTTAAAAGCCTCCCTTATAAGTATATTGGAAAATCCAGACTGGTATCCGGATCGCTCTCAAATTCGTAATTTTGCTAAAAGACAGACCAACAGACAGATAAACGCCGTCAAAAAGCTAACCTAATTAATAATAATTATGTAATTATCAATAATCCCAAAGCTCGAGTGGATGATGCTGACGTTTGTCTGGATGCTGTGCAGGAACTGGAGGTCGAGGCAGAGGCAGAGCACCAGCAGGAAGTCGGTTCTCAGCTCAGGGCATGGGGTACATACTCTACACATACTCTATGTATAAATGAAATTATATGCGTGTTTTTAGGATCAGGAGAAGATATTTTTAGTTTTACTTACCGTATTTAAATTTCTTAAGAAACTCAAGGGGTGCATTTTGCCTCCAACTGTGTGTGTCTTAGTATTATTGTGTTATAGCCTTGTGTTTTGGCAAGTATACACAATGAATGGTAACATCTCGAATACTGCTAATAATAATAAAATAGAAGTAATGAAGTTACTCTCCCCTTTTAGTTTGTCTGTATTCATACGCGTTTCTTGACTCTTTCCCAGGACCTTCAATCCTGCGGACTATACCTCAGAGGCTGGGACGGGGGCCACGCAAACCCAAGTGTGGGACGCAGTCACCGGCGACGGCGCCGACGGGACAGGTGAGCTCTCGTAGAGAACATGTGTGACTCACGGCCTGGATGACTGGGTGAGGCGACCATCAGCGGTTACATCCTGCATCTCAATGAGCTCATCCTAGCTGTATTTAAACTCTAGATCCTCATTGTTCTCCTCCAGTGCCCTGGAGGAACTCCTTGGAGGACTGGGCAGCTGAAGACTGGAGTGAGGATGCTGGTGTGAGTTCACACAACGGGGAGTACGTCGCACAACGTCTTGGTGTGTTGGTTTTTATAAATATTCCTGTGCCTTTCAGCAGCTCTCAGAGACCAAAGTGTTCACTTCCTCCTGTGCGCCTGCTGCTGAGAATCACATCGCACCTGGGCAAAGGTAAGTCGTTGAATCATTTTCAGTTTCAGGACTTATTGGAATTATTCTGAACAATTTACCAACAATTTGTTCAAAAACTTCCTTCAGTTCTTTCTATTTTAGAAGAATGTTGGCATTAAATGACGGGAACTGTTTGTACATTTAATGTATGTAATAAAACAAAACTGTAAAGATATCGTGGCAGCAGAAAACCAGTCCTGTGTAGAATTTGCTTGTAAATATTTGATGTACTCGTACAATACACAGCACTGTACACATGGTGCCCTTTTTCTAATTGATGCTACCAAATGTTTCTGTGGTAGTCTGGACCTTACCTCTCTGCTGCAGAAGCCTGTCGGTGGAGGAAGAGAACCACCTTCATCCTCTTCCTCTTCCTCTCTGGTCTTTACGAACTCCCACCACCATCAGCCGCCGCCGCCCAGCCGCAGTGCGACCAGCAGCACCAGCTACGCTCACGCTGCTCTGGTAATAAGATGAATACCTTTCTTTTTTTATTTTTATTCACGTTGTCTCATATAGAACAGACTTCTCAAACTCTCCTTTCCTGAATGCTGCAGTCGTCCGTCCTGGGATCTGCTTTCGGGGACTTGGGCCAGGCCAAAAGGCCTCAGCCCAGCGCTGGAGCGCAGATACTGGAGCAGCTAAAGGGTCCCGGCTTGGGTCCGCTCCCCTCATCCCAGGCCGCTCCTCCAGTCAGCACCCAAGGAAGCAGTGCCTCCATCAGTCGACTGGCGGGCCTGGGGGCACCTGTGGCTCCGCCCTCCTCATCCAGCTGGGACATAAAGGCTTCAGAATCCAGCGCCGCGCCGCTGTCCTCGCAGTTCAGCCGTAAGTGTTCAACGGTCGTATTATAGTTACCCACGCAGGAGATAAGGATAGCTTGAAGCGGGAATAAAGCTAACCTCATTGTGGACTGTTCATACTACACAGTCCGTGTACTTGTACGATGAAACGGACTCTGCGTGATCAATCAGTAAGATAAGATAGGGCGGTGTTTTTTTTAACGCTTGTTACTGTTAGCCTGCGGGGGCAAACCCTTCCATGTGTTCTTTGTGCCTCTTTCTGCAGGTGAGTTCGGCCTGCAGCCAGAACCTTCGCTTGTGCTGAGCCAGCTGGTCCAGAGGAGCATCACGGGACCGCCACTGCCTCTGGCACGGCAACCGAGTCCCCCATCGCAACAGAAAGGCCCCCCCGCTTCGGCCTCGCCTGCTTCCCCGCACGGCAGCACGTCGGTGCAGGCGGGCCAGACGACGGCTGCTGGTGCCAAACCTGCCCCCAGCGCAGGGCTGGACCCACCGGGCGGGCAGCAACGGGCGCTGCTCAAGGGCCAGAGGCGACGGATACCTCCCACATCTAAGGTGGGCTGTGGGTGGGAAAGCTATCATCGCCCTCTTGTGTTGGTTTGTCATAAGTCATATTACCCCCCCCCCCCCTTGCAGATACCCTCCACGGCGGTGGAGATGCCAGGCTCAGCTGATGTCCCCGGCCTGAACCTCCAGTTCGGAGCTCTAGACTTCGGCTCGGAGTCGACGTTGTCAGAGTTCGGAGTCGTGGACAGCTGTAGAAGTGCAGCGTCCAGGGGCTCCACCCCGGCCCCCGTTCCTGCCCCGCCTGCCCTGGGACCTGCAGCACAGAGCCAGACGCACCTGTACTCCAAACCGCGCAGGTACTGAAGCCTCGCTGAGATGGTGGATACTGGTACGGTTACCTAACTTCTTGCCTGCCTGCTGTTTTCCCTCAGCGAGTCGCTGGGCAGCCCACTTCCTGTTGCGCTGCCGTTGCCCCTCCCCACACCGGAACCCGCATATCACGCCTCCTCATTAGGGAGTGCCAGCTCCACCAACCCCCCTCCCTCGTCTTCAACAGCCTCCTCCAACTCCGTTTCTCTACCATCGTCCTCTCACTTCTCCACTGTTGGGGGGAGTTATGATGGGACCCTGCCCCCCCACACACGACTGGCTTTTTCCCAGAGCAAAGAAGCCGCTGGGCCGGTCATGGTGAGCAAAACTCGTCAACAGAAGTTCACATTATGGCTTTTTCGGGGCCCCTATTTCGTAGTTTTGTGTAAACAGTGTGACACTGACGGTTCCGTTCTTCCCAAAGCTTGTCTGGAGATGTTTTTTTATGTTATAGATTTTAGACTGGTATCAGCATTCGCTAACACTGAGCTGTGTTTTGTTGCCAGAATGGCCTGAATGGTATCAGGACGTCTGCTGCCATAGACAGTAAGTTACCTTCTCCTCTTATCTCTTCAGCACATGCTATCGGGACTCTGACCAATAAAGTCCCTTCTGTCCTCTCAGCTTCATCCGCGTCCTCCACGCCTAAGCCAGAGTCGCCTTCCCTGAGTATAAGCTCCAACGGTCCCTTAGCGCCCTCCTCCCATTTGCCCGCCACCCTGCCTGTCCACATCTCCACCACACTCTCCAACCTGGCACAGGACCTGCCCTCAGCGACTCAGCTCGTCTCGCTCAACAGGTGACAAATTGAGTTCCGAGCTCGCTCACGGAACGAATCAAACTCGTGAAGGAACGACTTTCTAGTCTTTTTTTGTTCCTTAAAAGTTGTCTTTTAAGGGTACGGCCGGAGGCCATTCCTGCAAGAGGGTCCGAGACGGGACAAGCCGAGAGAGGAAGACGAAGAAACGTTGTCTCCTTTCTAAAAACAAAAGTAGATCATCACTCTTTCTCTCTCTTCCTCCTTCACAGCCACGTTAGCAGCCATTCCTCGGTTTCAGCGCTGGGCTCCGGCTCCCTCACTGTAAGTACCGCTATCTGTACGAGAACGAGACCGTTTCTATGACAACTAGCAGCATAATTCTATTCCGTTTTTAGCATGATCAGTTTCCCATTACGTGCTAAAGTATTAATACAAACAGCTAATGATTGTACCCCCCTCCCTCCTCAGTACACCAGTGTTGACAACAGCGGCATAAGCTCACTAGCCCCCTCTTCTGGCTCCTACACGTCTTCGCAGCCCTCTGCCTCCACGCTCCTCCACTCGACCCACAACAGCAGCAACAGTAGCAACAGCGTCGGCCACCTGGCTAGCCTGGGCATCGGCAGCGCGGCCACCACGGCGCTGGGGCTCGGCTCCAATGGAGCCATGGCTGCATCTATCCCCTCCGTGCCGAGGACCATGGCCCTGCTCTCGTCCTCCACCGGTACGCACCGACGCAAACTCATTCATCTGTGTGAAGGAACGGCGCGGGGGCATGAATGTCGCTGTGGTCGTTGCATCTACAGGTAAAGCTCCTCCTAACCTGTCCCAGGGAGTGCAGCCTCTACTGCCCAACCAGTACATCATGGGACCGGGGGGGCTGCTGCCAGCATACCCAGTAAGCAGCCAGTCAGGGAAACATTGAAGGCTGGAAACACACACTCCGAGTTTCCTTCGGTTAGCGTTCGTGTTCTTTATGCTCCGCAGCAGATCTACGGCTACGAGGATCTTCACATGCTCCAGCCCAGACTGCCGATGGTGAGCCGCGTTTCCACACGAGAGGCAGTCTCCGGTCTGGCACAGATGTTTCAACTTAAACTCTCTGTCCCTTCAGCCCTCGCTGCAGGATTATTATGGAATCGCGTTCCCCGGCCCCACGGCAACGCTCTCCGGCAGAGATGGGAGTCTAGCCAACAACCTCTACTCAGGTAAAGCTTGCTCAGCTACTTTGTCTCGAGGCCTACGACCCAGCGTTCATCCTCACCTGGCATCTCCGTCGTATCTCAGGTGAAGTCACAAAGTTTGGCCGGAACGACTCCACCTCCCCGGCACCCCCCGCAAGCCTCGCTGCCTCGCAGCCCCCCCAGGGCCAGAGCCAAGGCCAGAGCCAGGCCCAGCCTCCTCAGGCCCAGCCTCAGCCACAGGCCCAGCCTCAGCATCACAGCAGTCAGCAGGCGTTCCTGCCTCCGGGCTACAGCTACACGGGCCTGCCTTACTACCCCGGGGTGCCTGGCGCTGTGCCCGGCGCTGCCGCCTTCCAGTATGGCCCCACCATGTTTGTTCCTCCTGGAGGTGCGGGACCAGCCTCAGCCAAGCAACACAGCATGAGCCTGGGGTTGGGAAACCCCTCGGCGAGCCCCTTCCAGCAGACGCAGCAGCAGCCCAGTGGTTACGGCCAGCACACGTTCAGCTCGGGTCAGCGGCGCACCGCATAAGGATGCGTTCACGTGAGAGCGATTACGGCCTGAGCCCAGAGGTTGATGTTCTCTTGTTCCAGGGTACGAGGAGCTGACAGCCGGGCCAGGAGGAGTGGACTACACCAAAGGATACAACTCCTCCCAGCAGGCTCAAGCCAAGTCTGCGTCTGCCGGGCCCGGGAAAGGTAGGAAAGAAAAATGTTGTTCGTAACTACCTTCAGCTGAAGGGTTAACGTCCGAGAGGATAACGTCCAGCTGCCGCTGTTCTTGTAGGCGTCTCCGTGACGTCCAGTAACTCTGGCGTGCCAGACATCAGTGGAAGTGTTTACAATAAGACCCAGGTGAGCCTCGACCGCTGCAGGGCCCCCACCCTACGGCTGCTAATGCTAATGCTAACCTGCCTGTCCGTCTGCAGTCGTTCGATAAGCAGGGCTTCCATGCGGGGACCCCTCCTCCCTTCAGCCTGCCATCAGCACTTGGGGGACCAGGGCCCCTAAACCCCGGAGCAGCTCCCGGAGGCTATGCACCGGCCCCATTCCTCCACATTCTGCCTCACCAGCAACCGCACTCGCAGCTGCTGCACCACCACCTGGCTCAAGAGGGACAGGTGACGCCCAAATGTCTCTCGGCAGCATCGCAGGCCGGTTTCTACATTTCCACCGTTGTCCCTCTGTGTCCAGGGCGGTCCGGGTCAGCGCGGTCAGACCAGCAGCCTGCAGCAGAAGAGCCAAGTCAACAAGCCAAGCTACGGCAGCTCCCCGTACTGGGCCAACTGAGGGCGCTGCGCGTGTGTGTGTGTGTGTGCGCGTGCGTGTGCATGGACAGACACCGACACACACACAACCTGACTGACAGGATCGCAGGACAAACCATTTTACAACACAAGCTAAAAAGAAAAAGCCACACTAAAACAAGCCCCTCCCCTTTGCTCTGTATATCCCCTTTTCAAAATATGGCTGTTATATGTAAAATATATTTATGTATGTATTTATACAGTATATATGTATTGGTAGGACATAAAATGTGGTTTTTCTTTTAAAGGACCATTTATTTCAGAACAGTGGAAAGATGAGAATCCTAAATCACAGAGATGAAGTTGGTGAATATACTTGAACACAAACATCCGGTGATGTGATTTGTTTTTTGTATACAAACGGAATGATGTACATACAGTCCACACATCATTCGCAGTAATTTAGAACTACGTTTTTGTCACTTCGGACTCCCACATCTGTGAATCCTTGAGTTGATTTTTCTTTACGCCCCGTTTCCCTCCACCTGTCGCATTCAAGTCTTACTCGTTTGCCGGTTTCATCGGCAAGGCCTTGGACTTGATGTCATTCTAACATTGGATTAATCCTTGTTGTCCAGAATTAAAAGTTATGAAGCATTTACTCGGGTCTGGCATCAGTATTTATCAACCACACCGTTTCCAGATTCAGACCTGCAGGACGATTTTAACCCTCAGACCAATACAGAATGATACAAAAACAGAGCACAAAGGCGCGACACGTGGCATTTTATATTTTTAATATTGTAGGTCAGTTATCATTTATACCAGCAGTTTAGATGAATCATTATATTCTGCCATGTTAAATAGCCAGACATCATTCACCATGCATTTAATGCTCCACCACTGTCCCACCCCCCCAGGTTCCATTGGCTCGTTGCTCCAGAACATCCTGAAACAAACTTGGAGCCTTCTAAATAATATAATCTCAGTTAAGGAGGTCCGACAGCCAAAACTCCCAGAAGTGAACACATTTCATTTTTACACAAGAGCCGTAGTCATGACTTCTCATTAAAAATGAAAGACAAGGTTAATCCGTTTTAAAGAATAAAGAATTTACAAGTATATCGTGATGAATAGGAGGCACTGTCGAAGTGATTTCTGCAGTCAACTGAAATCAGAAACTCTCACAATGATCTCAAAATAAAACGGGTAAAAAAATAAACTGTACAGAACGACCCAGTCTTCGATCATGACCTCTATTCTGCTGCCGCCCTTTTCTTCTTCCTCTCGGACGTCGTTGGGGGGGTCTCTACTACGAGCTCTGCGTCGGCGACTTCAGATTTCCGTTTCTTCTTCTTCTTGGCTGGGGTTTCCTCAGCCCCATTATTCGTGGCAGCAGCTTCTTCTGTCTCGACCTCCACTTTTTGCTTCTTTTTCCTTTTCCCGGGCGTGTCCTCTGGGTCCGTCTTGGGGGTGAGCGGCTCTTCGACTTCCTCCGCTGCGCGTTTCTTCTTTTTCTTCGCTACCGGTGCTCCGTCTTCTCCGTTCTCCACCTGCAAAGCGGAAAGCGGAAACAGCATTTACGATCCCCCGCTACCCTTAAACGTGCGATCGGTGTCCGACTCGCTTCAGTGCTCGAGTCCACTTTGAGGACCCGTCAATGGTTCGGAGTCGGGTTGATGTAGCATGTCGTACACTGAGACGGGACCACGGCGTCGGGTCAAATCTCAAATCATAACATGCGACCAGAGCGAACCCGAAACACACCATTTCTCCGTTGGTTTCACCGTTTGCCTCAAGTTCTTGCAGCTTCTTTTCGCGCTTCCTGCGCTTCTTTTCCTTCTTTTCTAGTTTCCGCTTAATTTCAGTTGCAACGTCTGAAGCCTATCAGGAGGAGAAAACGCGTTAATCACAATCAGGATCAAACAGTTTAGCGTTCCGAAACCCACCCGAGCTGCATCAGGCTCATTAAATGCGTTTTTATTTCTTAGGCGCACCTCTTTCACCGCCTCCTTCATGACGTCGACGTTCTTCCGGGGAAGGTTGCCCGACTCGTAGAACGACAGGCGCTCCTCCACCTGCCCACGCAGGCGGTCGCCAAACACAGTCGTGGGTATTTCTGCAAGGAAAGCCACGAACAGACGGAAAGGAATCAGCCCAACAGAAGAGGCCGGCCGGCGTCCCGACAGACATACAGGCCTTGCTCAGAAATAAGCTCTCAACACCAACCAAAGGGTTAATACTGTTGACGAAAAATATGAGCATCACTGCAACGAAGCCGCTTTGCTTGTGGAGAATGACGCGGCACGCCGGAGGTTCCGTCCACCCACCGGAGAAACAGTCGATGCGCGAGGCGATGGTGCATTTGTTGGCCAGATATCTGGAGATGCGGCCTTTGTTCTTCGCTTCTGCCCGTCCAATGAAGGTCGAGTGGAAGATGAGCCCGTATTTGGGCGTGTTGCCTCGAGTCTTCAGAGCTCTGAGGAAATAAGGAGCATTTAAAATCCAAGAAGCAGGACGTCTACACCGCTGACAGAACAGAGTAGCGAAGGTAAGTTTCTTATCGCTGCTGTTATAACTGAACGGCTCCCTCTGGAGGACAAACTCCTGTAAAGCCATTTACCATCAGGTTAGCTAGTAGCCGAGTTAGCTGAACTAGCCCTCGGTGCCGCGGGTGGCTGCTCAGACTGTGGGGGGGGCGCATTCAGGCGAGAGGGATCACCCCGGAGAGGACTTGAGCCAAATCTCCTCCGGTCACCCGGCTCTGCTCCGGCCCAGCCCTGCCATCACTGCAGCCACATGTTCCCCCAGCAGGGAGGGGGCGCCCCAGTACCTGAACAGGGCCTTCTCAGCTCCCAGGATCTGAACAGTGGAGGCCGGGAACTTGGCCAGGTTGGTCAGACTGCCTGCGTGGGAGATCAGACGCGCACCCACCTACAAGAAGGGAAAACAGACCCCGTGTCACCCGCAAACGGAGTCCTGGCGATTTCTTCACTGAAGAACACGAGGAGGACCATCAGCACCGGATGTTTGTCAACAGAGATTCAGTGGATTGACAGATTTTGGTAGAACATCATCGGTCCTTTGATATAAGAGTCAAGCACAGCTCACGTACCACTTCTCCAATCAAGGCTGCCAGATTCGGAGCCACCTGGCCCATCTTGGAGCGCAGGTACTCCTGCAACTCCAGCCGATAGGCGGCCAGAGACACGACGCGGACGGAGAACCTCTCGATGTTGATCAGGTCGATGGGGGAGATGTCCATACCTGGAGAGGAGCAGCAGTTCTTTAGGACGGGGGACGGGGCGCGTGTCAAAATGAAATCGCAGCCCACGGCGTACGTGTTTCTCCCGACAGGATCCGCAATGAGGATTTGTGCCTTCACTGCAGGTTTATGAGAGAGCTCCTCTGCCCCCCTGTGTTACCACCAAGGACACTTGTCAATCCGAGGTGGGCAAAAAGGGGGCGTGGCGCGGGCAGAAGCAGAAATCAGTTTAAACGCTGACCCATGGAAGAGCGGGACGCATCCAGGATGGCCTGCGCCTTCGCGGCGTCCATCACCACCTCCTCCAGGCTCGCCAGATTTTCCTCCGACAGCTCCTTCCGGTTCCCGATCAGCTGAGCCGTTCGGCAGTACATGGCGTTGTCGGACACGATCCGAATCAGCTCTGGGAAGTGGTAGCCGTACCATTCTCTACACGCACACACAGAAGAGACCGTCATAAAGCCAAGGCGGGGGAAGCGCACCACGAAACAGTTCAACCAGCAGGAGCGGGTTCGAGACCCACCGAACGCGCATGGAGAACGTGTTGATGTCTTTGTCCAGCTGATCCAACAGGGCGATGGACTGGATGATCATGTTGTCGTTCCTGTTCACGTTGAACTTGACCTTGGCTCTGGAGTAGCTGTGGCCGAGGCCCAGCTGCGCTTTGGAGACCACCTGGGCGGTCAGACCTTTCACCAGGGAGTGGAAGTGGAGACGCAAACCTGGCGGGAAAGACGGCGGATGAAGGCGCGGCCCGAGGTCAGCGGAGCAGGAAGCGGGAAGACGAGTGGCCGTTCAGATTTTCAGTATGAACCATCACGACTTTCAGGGTCACGCGATTACATCACAACAGACCAAAGGGGGCGTGAACCACCAGAGAGCGGAGACCCTCACCTCTGCTGATCTCCGCCACAACCCCGTTCGTCAGGATGGAGAGGTTGAACTCTTCTTGCAAGGCAGCCCCGATCTTTGCATCTGAAACCCCCAACACGGGCTTCCTCTTCCCGGAGAGGGGCAAGTTGGTCTCCAGGAACAGCTTCAGGTCGGCGTGAACCACACCTGAAAAGGGCTGGGATTTAGGATACGGTCGAACACGGGCAAAGCCAGCGCGGCCTTCCTCGGTTGTTCAGGGTTGACATTCGGTCGTCAGCACAGGAAGTCAGTGGATTGACAGATTAGAGCATCATCACAACCGCGGGAACAAACGGCACCACGAGGGAAGGCGTCCCACTCGCCTTCAGAAACGGCGTTTATGTTCTCCAGGGCGGTCTGGGCCGACTTGAAGGGAAAGAAGGCCGCCATGCTGACCATGCTGTTGAACTTCGCGATGCTCAGCATGCTCTCCTCCACCTGCAACACGCACGATCCCAAATTAGAGCCGGGATCGACTCGGTAAGGAGAAGCTGGGAAATGGCGCCCACCTGAGGCAGCAGCATGCCGATTTCCTCCACTTCTTTAACGGCGAAGAGCGCGTAACCGGTGGCCTGCTCGTACAACACGTGCAACAGCACCTGCGGGAGGAACGCGCTGGATTAGAGGGGAAAGTAACACACAGGCAAAACGTTGTGTTTAACTACGACGCGTGTTGTACCGAGACTTGTAAAAGTTCATGCGTAATGTGCGGTAGATAAAACCACTCGAGTTACGCGGTTAAAGGCAGCCGCGCTACAGGTCTATGAACTAACGTAACCTTCCGACGCTGCCGAGTCGAGCCCACGTGTTGATTTGGGCCCGCAGCTCGCAGCGCCACGATGCTACCTCTTGCTAGCATTAGCCCGGTAGCGTGAAGTAATAAGAGCTACAAGTCTCAGCGCAGCCGCTAAAATACAGATACTAAATACTAAATACTAAAATACAAATATAGCTGTTTTACTTGTATGACCGAATTACGAAGCTCCGCCCGCGCGCAAATGGTCATAAACTAGTTTAAACCATAATGTAGCTAATGCTAGCCGCTAGGGTGGCGCCTCACCCGGGCTGCGAGGCCTTCAACTGGACCGTAAATGCCTAAAAGTCCTTAAAACATCGATGACGTCACATAGCCTTTACCCTACTTTACATTTAAACACTTACGGACTAAAACGACACAACCGTCACTACTCTTACCATGACTACAGCCGATCTGTGCAGCAGAGCGCCGCACACGTCCGCTCAGTTCCTGCACCACATGGAAAAGACAGCGAGCGTGTGCGTTTCAGCAAATAGGGCGACCCAAACATCGCGATATCACCCAGACACCGCGAGAGCCGTTCGAGCGAGTCGCCACCTGCTGGATACAAAGCAGAATGTCGGGTTGTTCGACACTCAGTCTTTCAGGGGAATTAGCTCAAATGGTAGAGCGCTCGCTTAGCATGCGAGAGGTAGCGGGATCGATGCCCGCATTCTCCAGCAGGCTTTTGTGCACCACGTGGGGAAAACGGAAGTTTGAACCCAGATCAGAAGGAAAACACTTTACTGTACCGTCATCATCAATCAGTTTTTCAACTTCTCGAGCTTTCCAGCCCTAACCGCATTTTAATTCATTTTAACTACACTAGGCATTATTTCTTTATCCTATCAACATTCTATAGGCTCATTTTTTATGACAGATATTGATCAACTTATCCATCACAGAGAAGGTTCGGTGTAAAGTGCTGGCTGCTGATTTAATTCTCTAATTTAGGCTACATATACTTTATTCATATGAATCAAGTTACCGGTATTATTAAGATTTTGAATTTTCAAGAGCTAAAAATTATTGTTTCAGTAGAGAGAAGACCAACCAGTCCTACTGTCTGTAAGTGATGAAAAAATGTGCAGCGGGGTTAGGGAGCCGAGAGAAGCGCTATAGATGAGACACAAAAAGCTACTTACATTGCAATAAACCGAAGTAACAATAGCACTATATTTTATTGTCCACTCATGTGGAGTATTCTGACCGCAGCAGCGACACAAACCTTCTGTGGCATTTCGTCATCATGCAGAAAAACAGTTTCTATCTTGGAAGACGTGTCATTAAAGTTCTTCAGACTCATGAGGTTTCCAAGGAACAGACGCATGTGGGTCTGTTGCTACACAAGCACAGGTTAGAGGCAGGCCATAAAAGTCACATGCTGTTGGTTCGTAGTTTATTTATGACTGAGCTCTCTGAACAGATTGTCGTCTGGTACAAACACACAGTCATTACAATACAGTTTCAGAATTCAATTTTTCATTCAATTCAACTTATTAATCTATTATTAGACCGCCGCCGAGCACCTCCGTCTCCCTATATTGTGATTTACACCAAAAATAATAGCTCTACATTTATTTTATCTTTATTTTTAGATTCTTTATCATCGTAAGTTTAGAAGTTTTTCACTTAAAGCACACTTTCAGAAATGTTGGATTCTTCTGGATCTAGATCCAGAACTTTTGCAGATACAACAAATAATTTTGTCCACTATTAATTCCACAGTGTCTTTGTGAAGGCAGCAGAAACAGAACCTCCTTTCTGGAGGTAATTAGAGAGGAATTATTGAAAGTTTCCAAAAACAAAATTGTTTTGTTGTGAAAATTTACCCTGATTTCAACTGGATCTGTTTCCTCGGGTATTAAAGATAGAACAAATCCGCTGACCTGCTCCGATGTAGAGTGTGCCCCGATTTAAAAAAGAATCTCGATAACATCCGTAATACACATCGGATCCGGATGAAATTCGGTGGTAAGATCTGGAATCCCATCCTACACGATTGTGTCAAATTCCATAAATATCGGTCAATAATCAACAAGATATTGAGAAACAAATTTTGAAGCTCAATTTACACAATGTTAGCAAAAAATGTCAAAGTGATCCAGAATCCAGGATTCTTTTCTGGATTTATAATCTGTTCCCCGTAACATTTCCAACATTTCCTGAACATTTCTTTAAGATATAAGTACGTTGGTTCGAGTGGTTTGAGTGATATTACTAACAGACAGACAGATAAATTGCGGCAGAAACGTAACCTCCTGGGCGGCGGTAAAAACTGGTTGTCATCGTGAGACTTTTCCAGTCTTGTCGGAGGCCTGCATCAGTCTTGTATGGCGAGCATCCTGCCCTAAAAAAGGCTCGGATTCCTGACGACTGCGTGTGTTTCCAGGAGTGTGGAGGAGAGCATTTGAAGGAGCTCTTGAGGAGCGGACGTGAGGGAGGACAGCAAAAAGCTGGCTGATGAGGACAGGGCTTGATATAAAGGCTGACCAGAACAGGCCGACAGTCAGACCGGTGGAGCTCTGCTCATCTTAAAGCAAACTTCCTTTAGTAGCTGACCCAGGCGTGAGTACAGCCACTTCCACTCCTCCGTCTCTTTGGCTCTCGCTTTTACTTTTGTCCTTCCTTTGTTCACATCCTGTCTTCCTGCTCGGTGTACAGAGTTCTGTTGTAAGTCCAGCCTCTTATCTTTCGTTTTAGTGAAGCATGTTTAACCTCTCTCTCCCCTTATCTCCTATCTATGCGTTAACCTCTCCCTTGCATAATGGCATGGCTATCTGGTGTCCTTCTCTTAAACTCAGTTATTCCTTCTAACACACACACACACACACACACACACACACACACACACACACACACCTACACACTCATTATTCACCCTTGTTTAAGTGGAAACATGGTTTCCACAGTCCGTCTGCATGAGCCGTTACTGTCCTGTGCACATACCTGTGTACAGAATGTGTGTGTGTGTGTGTGTGTCCAGGACGGAGTAGCATGAACATGCGTGGGACAGTGACTTGTTGCGTGGTGCTGGCGTGCCTGGTGGCGCTGCTTGCAGAGAGGACAGACGGACACATCACTTTCTTCAGCCCAAAGGAGATGATGCTGATGAAGGTAAAGCTGCTTGCTTTTGATTGGACGGTGTGGAAGCAGCGCTGCCCGTTCAGTGTTATCAAACCAGAGTTAGACTCTAGTCTAGCCTTGTAATAGATCACCTATAAACTACACATTATTTTGTTAAAAAGCGCATTCTTCAAACCGCTTTTTATTAATTTTTGCAGGAACGAGAAGGTAGGAAGGACATGGAGCCTCGATCGGAGGATGGTCAGTTTGAAGAGGTTACAGTCCAACAGCTTCCTCGGGTGGAACATGCACACACACACACACACTCTTCACGTCGTGTGTGTGTGTAACTAAATATAAAACATTGCCTCCTACTTTGTGCTTCCAGGATAAAACTGTAGAGATTTCCATCCGTCTTTCTCCCGAACAGCTGGAGCATGTGGCTCCGGTGCTGGAAGAAATCATTCATGAAATCGTGGAGGAACGTCAGAGAGGTGACCGACCGCCGCTCCGCCTTGTGTCTTCCTTTATTACCCAGAGATGATAAGCAGAAACCAAGAAATGATAGCGATGTGATTGAAAAGCCTGTTTGGTACTCATTCTGTTCGCTCGTTTTCTCTGCAGCCAAATAGCGACCCCCGAAAGACAGGAGGCGATGAACGGTGTACAAATTCTTCACGGAGCGCTGAATGCGCAGATGTTTTATTGTGTTTTAATAAATCACGTCAGAAAAGGGAAGCGATTGTGTTTTGTGTTGTCGCCCCTCGAGAGGCACGTCGGCTTGAGGCGATGCTTGATGTCCTGGCCTCATCACACACACCGTACAGTGAAGAAAACACATTCAGCATCTGTTTGAATAGCATTTACTCAAACAACACGACTGCAGAAATAGTATTTAATAGTACGTGACAAAGCAGCAATTCACTCGAGCCTCGAACAAAACAGTTCATGTCTCCTCAAATGACCTATAAAGGTGTAGAAAACGTGACATTTCTATTCGGTGATTTTTACAAACGGACTGTGACAGACGGTAATCCCACAGGGTAGTAGAATAACAGAGTGGAATCGGTCCCTCGTCCTGCCTGATCACTGTTTCAGAGTTTTGATGTCACTCGCTCGCTGATCTCAAAGTCCTTGACCGCGAGGCCAAGGTCACGAGCGAGAGGGGCGGGAAGAACCAGGGAGCAGTCGCTGTCGATGTACTTCCCGGTTATCCCTTCCATGTCCTCTGCTACCGCACAGTAGATGGGGCTGACAGCGCCTTCCTCCGAAGACTGAAGAGAAGAGGAGGCAAAGGAAAGGAGAAACTAGAAAGACAATCAGAGATTGCAGACCCCGCCTCCAAAAGACTATTGGATCTTGTGAGACAGTAAACAGGGCTTCCGGATCAGAGGGGCCAAACCTGCTCTAGCTTGCTGCTCCGGAACGTACTACAAGACTCCTTCTGGACTCTTTTTCCCATCATGCCATTCGTGTCCCTCCCTCTTAAAGTGGCAGTTTACAGCAGAGGCACAATTCCAGATGTAAAAATAATTCTAGAATCTGGATCCAGATCCGGATCAACGCCATTCTCGGGGAGGACTGAGCCACGGACAGAACCTTGCTTGTGTAAAAATTTCAAGTCGATTGGGTTCCTAGTTCTTGAGTTATGCGCTCGGACAGACAGACAAGCAAACAGACAAACAGACAGACAAACACACCCAATTGCAATACCCTCGCCTCCCCTTCGGCGAGGGTAACTATTTGGAATTGCAACACGTTAAGGAAGGATTCCAAGAGGACGGGGAATTAGATTTAACACAACAAATCTTGTTCAAGTTACGGAGTATTAAATCACCCATCTTTGCTTACTAAATCTTCCCCTCCTTTTTACCCCCCAGGTGTTCATCAACTGCAGAGTCTGAACTTCGTTTTTCTTAAGAAGCTACATATAATGCAGCTGTTAACCATATTTATTGCATCTGTAAATACTTTCAAAATTCTGTGGCTTCAGGCTGACTCCTGATAAAAATTCTAGCCTCTTCAAATTGGCTCAGCTTCTCAGTATCTATTCCATCGCCACCCTTCTTTAACCTTCAGAGTTATTTTGATTTTTAAATCAGACAAAATATTTTTTAAATTTGCCTTATAATAACAAAGAAGTAGTTAAGTTAAATTGGCAGTGAATCGTTTCTCAACTGTCGTTTGGGACGCTTCAGTCTGCTGCTAATGGCGTACTTTTTTTTATTATTATTATGTTGAAAGGATTTCCCCTCTTATCCAAGAGGCTTCATCAGATTTCAAAATTTCTAAAACTTTAGATCTGAGGGAGAACTTTAAATGAAAGACAAAAAGACTTCAAAACTAAAGAAGTCTCGCTGGCTTCTATTCAACCCATTATGATTAAAGTACACAAGAATTCCTCCGTATTCCGAAACGCTGACTTCCTCATTAACTGGAAGTCCTGGACAAAGTCCTTTCTGAACAACGATTGCTTACAAGCTGTTTTAAATTTAGTTGGTGCCTTCAGTTTTCCATCATTGTTGAAACACTTTCCGAGTGTTGGTGGTGCACACTGAACTTCATTATATATATATAAAAAAGCATGCACACGAGGGGGGGGGGGGGGGTTGTACATGTGACCTGTATGGGTGCAGCATTGATGACGCAACAGCGACGACATGATGAGTGCAATGAAACACAACAGAGCACTCACCTTGAAAAAGAATAATCCAACGAGGCCGAAAACACAACGAAGCATAAAGGGATAATGCCTCATCATTTCTGTCATGACAACGCCGGGGTGCACGGAGTTTGCGGTGACACCTGTGTGTACATTAACACACACGCGCACACACACACACACACACACACACACACACACACACACACTGGGTCAGAGTGCAGCTGCAATTGTCAATTTCTCAGAAGAATCTGATTTCTGGTGTTTATGAGCATCACAAAAGGGAACGATTGTTTCTTGTGCACGCTCCAGTCAGTGTTGCCTCTGCAAGCTTCCCGGAGATGGAAAGATAAACAGGGAAAGGCCATTTCCAGGAACGACGGCCTTGACGTGCCAACAAATAAATGAGGGGCTGGCAGGCAGATGTTGAAGAACTGAAGCTCATATAACTCATATGCACTACGAGGCTCAGAAACAGCTTCTTCCCCCGTCACTTTCCTGTGTTGATTCATCAGGAAAGACCATATATGGGTGACAGTCAGGAGCTGAAGTCTACCTGTCCCTTGTAGCCTGCGTGCCAGTTCATTGGTGCAGATGATGTTGTGCAGCTTGGTGTGGTTGTAGACTTTATCCATGTAATACGTGAGGTTCTCCCCATGGAAATGAGAAAAGTCCACCTGACCCTTCTTGTGATTGGTCGAGCTGACCGTGACGATGCGAGAGGGGGCGGAGCATTTCATCAGGTCTGAAAGGGAACAGAGGAGAGCATCCGTTATGTAAAACCAAGAGAATCTGCATGATATGACTCCTTAACCCCGAGAATTTAGACTCACATTGGTACCAGAATTGATTTTGAAAACATTTAAATGCACCAAACGTGGTTGCAGCCACAATTTGATCTCCGTTGTGACATTACTAAATTATTTGTTGTAATTCTATACAATCAGTCAGAGAAACACCAACTAAAGCCTGACTGGTGACGCTAATTACTTTGTTCACCAAGCAGTTATTGTGTCTCCATCATTTCACATCTGCTGAGGCTGCAGAGTCTTACCCAGCAGCAGGTTAGTGAGGAGGAAAGGGCCCAGATGGTTGGTGGCAAAAGACGCATCCAGTCCATCTTTGGTCATCTCCCGGGGTAAACCTGAGTGTAGAATGTAAAACTAATCATCAGATGCCATCTACAGATCAGTCTGCACCAATCAGATGCATGCATACTTCCATATATGAAGGCGTAATGTATTCTGCACCATTTAAACAGCCTCATAACTGTGTACACCTTTCGGTTTACCTGATACTGCAGCGTTGTTGACGAGGATGTGGAGGGCTTTCTCCTCCTGAAGAATCCCCCGGACAAACCCCCTGACCGAGTCCAGAGAGGACAGATCCACCAGACGCAGGTGGACGTCAGAGTTTCCTGTTTTCTCCCTGATTTCTTTAAGTGCCGCCGTCCCGCGAGACTCGCTTCGACAGGCCAGGATGACACGGGCCCCACGACGTGCCAAGTCCAGGGCTATGAACTTCCCGATCCCTGGTAGAGAGGAGGAGAGCAGAAATGACTTCCCAAATGACTTTCGTCTCCGACCTGCCATTCTCTCTCTCTCTCTCTCTCAACCCAGCCGGCCAGACAGATGGCCGTCCACCATGAGCCTAGGTTCTGTCCAAGGTTTCTGCCCGTTAAAGGGAAGTTTTTCATTGCCTCCGTTGCTCTTGTGGGTCAAGTTGGGTTCTGTGTTTCCCTGCAGGTCTTTCCCTGCTAATCCTATAAAGTGCCTTGAGATGACTTTATGTTGTGATCTGGCGCTATATAAATAAAACTGAATTGAATTGAATTAAGGTGGCCGACACACCGGGAGGCGTCCTTGACAGAGGGCAGCAGGGAGAACAACCGACCGTGGCAATATTCCAGATATACTTCGTACAAAGAATGTTTTGGTTATTTTTAATCACCGGCTGTATAGAACCACTTCCTGCCATGCACAAAGCCTGCAGCCTCGTGACTGTCTAATAATTGCTCCTCTAAAGGTTATCCAGAACTTGTAGCAGAACTTTATCCTTTTTCATTTTCATTCTTAGTGTTTGTCTTTTACAGGGTGGAGATTTTTTATGTCTCACTGTAACATTTGATGTGAGCTCTCTAGAGTTAAACACTCTGGATCATTTCATCTGAATTATTGTCACTGTTCACTGTTTTGTCTAAGTATTGTAAGCGCTATACATGATGAGCTTAGAAAACATGAAAAGAATTCTGGATCGCCATCGGAAGCTAATGGATAGTTCCTTTCTGGGTCACACCCTCTTTCTCAAAAGAAATTCATCAAAATCTGTTCACAACATTTTTGAGCAATCTGTAAACGGGCAAACAAATAGAGCATTGCCTCATTGGCAGAGGTAAATATGAACTTTGTTCTGCAAATGATTTAATGTTACTGTCAGCAAGAATGAATTAAAGTGTCAGAACACCCCCCACACACACATTTGCAGGAACATTTGAGTTAAAAATCAGTTACTGCATTTATTAATACTCTCACACATATGAAATCCATGCTGCAGTGTCCAGATGTAATTTAGCCTGAACTCCTGTCCCAGTGTGGTGTACTGTACTCAAATACTCAAGAAAAACTTTATTTTTTTCTTTTTTCTCAGAGCTTAAACAAAACCGGCTGCACACACGGAGACTATAAGTATTCCTGTTTGCGTAAAGTCAGACTCACGCACCGATGGCATTTCTTCTAAAATCCAAAGTGCATGTAATTCCGGGACATTCATGTGCGTAAAAAGCGGATTACTATACAAACGGGGTCATAAAGGCACCGATAAAGCACCGGAGGACCGACGCAGCTCAAAGTCAACCAACCTGTATTGGCTCCTGTCACTATCGCGGTCTTCCCTCTCAGGCGCACGGCGCAGCCACGCGGATCCCAGCGCCCTCGCCTCTGGGAGCGGACTACAATCGCCAAAAGGGCGGTGGAGACGACCCAGATCGGGTGGCAGAGCAAGTCCGACCAGTTCATTTCACCGACTGCTCTGTGCGCCGGTTGGCGAGGAATGAAAAAGGGACTCCGAGCAGCTGACAAGGGCGCGCACGGACGCTGACTCCTTGTGCGTTTGGAGTAGGTGTGCCAAAGGCGCTTGAAGGCAGCGGCTTTGATTTCAATTCGACCAAGCGGTTGATATTCCATAAACATTGGTCAATAATCAACGGAGATATTGAGGAACACATTTTTAAACTCCATTGACTGCAATGGTCATGAAAATTTAAAAGTGATCCAGAATCCAGGATCTCTTCTGGATCATCACCAAAATGTAATCATCTGTTCCTGGTAGGATTTCTAACATTTTCTGACAATTTCATCAACATCTGTCCGCAATTCTTCGAGTTATCTTGCGAACAGACACAGACAGACAGATAAACACAGGCAAAAACTTAATCCTTCACCTTAAAAGGGTCTGGGGCACAGAGAGCGCCATCCTGTGGATCTGAGGAAGCCACGCAGAGCGCGTCCTCAGGCGATGAAGCCCCTGAGGTTGTGGGATTGGCAGAAAGCAGCAGGTTTATCCAG
Organism: Brachionichthys hirsutus; assembly: GCF_040956055.1. Classification (NCBI taxonomy): domain Eukaryota; kingdom Metazoa; phylum Chordata; class Actinopteri; order Lophiiformes; family Brachionichthyidae; genus Brachionichthys; species Brachionichthys hirsutus. The sequence continues at coordinate 14,019,178 of NC_090904.1, forward strand.
TATCTATAGAAGCCTCTGATGAGTGTCAATAAAAACACGTGAAACCCAGAAACAAGCTATTAAACATCATAAAATGGGAAGGCCAAAGGGCACAAACGGCACTCTGAAATGTTCGGGTAGCCATCCCACGTGTTTCCCCGTGAGGGTAGGATCACCTCGGGTGCCCTGACTTAACTCGCTTTGAACTGATCTTGCGTGTCCTGGTATTCTGTTAATAATTCCGCTCCTCAATTATTCTTCATTTGATGTCCCAGTCAAGCCTCACATGTCTTCGGCGTATTTATATTCAGCTTATCTCTTATTATTATTGCCTGCAAATAGGACTTGTAGCCAGCTGTATGCATTAAGTTATGTTTGCCATAGCTCTAGGTCATGTTTTATCTATCACTTATTTGCAACACATTTTTTATAGAACATTTGTTGCACTGGTACTTGCACATCTTTCTAAAACCATAAACCATTACAGCTAAAACTAAATATCTATTCGTATTACAAGCCGAGTCCTTTTTGGAGGCGTGCGATCGATGTCTTCTTCTTTACAGAGAATTATTTCTCTACTGTTATGCAGGGTCAATGTTCAATCCGTCTTCTTGTCAGTATCCTCTCGCACGTTAAACGGCTGGGGGAGGGGACTGGCCGAGGGAGGGGGTTGGCTCAACGCTACAAAATTTGGTCTAGTCCCAATGGGTCGGTGTCACAGAGAGCGGGAGAGACACACAAACACACAGAGAAGAGGAGAGGGGGGTGGACGGAGAACGGGACTGAACCTCAGGACCAGGATCTGGACCAGAACATGACAGGATCAACAAGCAGAGTGGAAGAAATGAAAGACTTGGTGGAGTCGGTGGAACTGGGGGGCTTGCAGCAGAAGAGAGAGAGCAGAACTCGACCCAGAGTTTGGATAAAGAATGAATTTGTTCGTGTGGGACTTGCGGAATTCCTTTGCACATATGTCATGATGGTAAGAGGGAATGCATTTGAAAAGACGACACTCGCTTAGCTCCGTTTAGAACACCAGGGCGAGCTAGCTATAAGTGCTGTGCTCTTGACCTGACAACGTGCCCCCCCCCCCCCCCCCACAGACACACAATGTCTGTTTCACGGTCACATGGCAGGAGCCGTGAATGATGATTGGTGAGTTCAAGTGGGTGAACCAGGACGTGTGGAAGTGCTGCCAGGGGAATGGCCAGTGGGCTTACAACAGGCACACCGGTCACAGGGAGCACGCGAGCAAACACAAACACGAGCGCTATCTGTGAAGACTTACAGAATAATGCTGTGCTTGTTGTTGCCTATCAGATTACAGATTAGCACATGATGAAGGAGGAACCATACGTTTTCCTGTTTCCTGAATGATGAGTGGTCAATCAGTTTTTTCTTCACTGGCACTGAACTCTTTTTCACGAGTGGGGTAAAAATAGAACAGCACGCCACTTACTTGTTTGCGCTCATAGATCAAATACCCGCAGTTACAATATTCCAAACCTGTCAGCCCTGAGAGTCTGGCAGTTCACTGAATGTCCACCACACAGTAGTTTCTTTGCTAGTTTTTCCGTGCATGCTGTCTGTCCAGATGTTTCCCTCTGTGATCCTGTGCATGAATTTGGCTTATCTCCGTTTCCAGGTGTTCGGTCTGGGTTCTGTGGCCCAGGTAGTCACTGGAAAGGGAGAATTCGGCCACTACATCAGCATTAATCTGGGTTTTGGATTGGGCGTTGCTATGGGGGTTCACGTCGGAGGGAAAGTCTCCGGTGAGGTGGAGGTTCAGCCATACCATTGAGAATTCTCCAACGACACAGCAAGCCACCATCATCTGACCTCTGTCATGCTTTGTTGCTCTGCCAGGGGCTCATATGAATGGAGCAGTGTCGGTCGCTATGTGCACGTTTGGCCGCCTTGCATGGAAGATGCTTCCCTTGTACGTTTTTGCACAGTTTTTGGGGTCGCTGCTGGCAGCAGGGACAATTTATGCCGTCTATCATGGTGAGGACGCACACACAACGTGAAAGCACACTAAGCAATGAACACCTCAAACTATAACCCATCCCAATGGCATCTGTTCAAAAAGAATAAACAATCCCATAATCCCGATGCAGATGCCATATTCGACTACTGTGGAGGGAACCTTACGGTAACTGGTGCAACAGCCACAGCCGGCATCTTCGCCACCTACCCTGCGCCATACCTTTCCTTGCTGTCTGGATTCATTGACCAGGTAGACACAACGCTGCATTACTGCTACGATACCATCATCAGGGACATTCTGTGACTTCTGCCCCCCCCAAATGTCATTATTATTATTGCGTTTTACACCAGCTACCACACGCATAGCTGTGTAATGCCTGTGCTGTGTGTGTGTGTGTGCGTGCCAGGTATTTGGCACAGCTATGCTGCTGCTGTGCCTGATGGCTTTGGCGGATCAGAAGAACAAACCGCCGCCGGTGGGTGGTGAGCCAATCACAGTGGGTCTCCTAGTGCTGCTAATTGGCATTTCCCTGGGCAGCAATAGCGGCTATGCCATCAACCCCACCAGAGACATTGCACCCAGGGTCTTCACCGCCATCGCAGGCTGGGGAACTGAAGTGTTCAGGTATAAAGCAGATAAATCATTATTGTTACACCCCCCCCCCCCCCCCCCCCCACCTAAGGGCCAGTTAAGGCAAGTGTCTCAAATAAGTGATCTTGTACTATTGTATGTTTTCAGCAATGCAAGTGAAACTTTTTATGCCAAAATATTTTTTTTCACATCAGGTCACATTTATATGCCTTTTTCTGTGCAGGGCTGGAAACCGGTGGTGGTGGGTGCCTCTACTTGCACCCACCGTAGGAGGCATATTGGGTGCAGGGGTCTACACGGCCTTGGTGGAAATGCACCATCCTCCCCTCTCTGAACAGGGTGAGGAGGTCGCCCCTCTGGGAAAACAGGAAAACAGCTGTGATAATGTTTGTGTGTGAGCCCCCCCCCCCCCTCCACCCAAACATTTACACATTCAATATGCATTTTAGAAAATTGGATTTCTAAATGCATCCGAGACATTACTTGATCATGAAGGGTTATGTAGGATAAAAAGGCCATTCACAAACATAGCAATTTAAAAAGAATCAAACTCAGTCAGCTGCAGTTTCGGTGCTTGTGAGTGACTGCAACCTATAAAATGCACATCATTACACATGGAGGAGGACGAAGATGTTACTGAGGCACGAGCAGCACGATATAAACTTGAAAGACACCATAAATATCATTTAATAATCAACAGGAGAGCAATTACAGCAGTTGTCGGTAAAGAAAAATATAACTATACTTAAATAGTTTTTGAAAATAAAACAGGAACATTAGGCGATATGGTGCCTCATAGCTTGAAAAAGCAGCAGCACCACAACCAAAGAAAATATACCTCTCTCCCCCCCAAAAAAATCAGTGTTCAATAGCCTAAAGCCAAAAAGTATAATGTCTTATGTTCAAAGTACTTGAATCAAAAGATTAATTCTAAATGTCTACTGGGGCTCCTTAGCAGTATGCATAAATTACAATATTAAGAGCTCTAAAGCGATAAAGCTAAAGAATCTCATCTTCAAAGTAAAAGGTGCAGAGTCTGGCCGATGACCGGATAACAGACTCCTCTTCTGTGTTTGCTGCAGAGAGGTGGTAGAAATGTTTTTCTCAGGTAGGCCTGCTCACCGCTTTGCCCCGGTGTGCCTCCCCGCCCCGCCTTGGCTCTTGGTAACGCTTCCTATGCTGCACTGTGTTGGCGGTTTCTTCTTGGGGATGGGCACCTTGGCTTTGCCTCTGAAGGCTTTTGCAGGATCAAGCTTATTGAGATGGGAATCTCCAGCAGGATCGGTCAAGCTGAGCTCCCTGCGGAAAATAAGCGGCTGATAGAGTGATGCCCACTGCTGTAGGGGAGAGAGGAAGCAGATCGGTCAGGAAACTATTTATAGCCATAAAGGCTAATGAGCTGATTGTAGTGAAATAAAATGTGAAAAATTCCACATTTAGAGTAGGAACTTTGTGAGGAAATAGGAATTTCTGAGGTAAAATACATTTGTGTAATTGTCTTAAATCTTTGAGTATAGCGTTGCAGTATACGTGTTTCATGGTATACTGTAGTATGAACGTGTGCTTTTAAAACCATCTACATTGTATTATTCACAGTACTGCATTGTACAATACTACATTGTACTATACTTTGTGAAATTATAATAAAGCAAGTGTTCAAACCTTAAAAACCTTCCGTATTCATTCCTTTAACGGTCATTTTTACTACTATTACTACCAGCAATACTAATAATGCCAATTATATTTTGTTTCTGGTTATGATACTGCCTCTGCGACCCGGCCCCAGATAACTGGTAGAAAACAGCTGGACACATTATTTAAGGAAAAGCTAACAGTGTAGTATACTGTAAAATAAGTGAATGAAATTTAAAATTTACTAAATTCTGTCGAACACTAGGTGAATATTTTGCTGACGCCAATGGAACCACAGATTGTGATTGTGTACCTTGGCCTGGGGACTGGCGCCACATGGGGTAAAGACATACTGCCACTCAGGCAGACCTAGGTGGGTGATCATCAATCGGTAGTACGAGCTAAAATTTGCGCTCAGAAAATGCCAGCTCAGCGAGCGATCAAGAAACCAGATTTCACTCTGCTGGGCTACGACACCTGGAAAACACAGAAAAAAATCTGAATTAAGCTAAACATATCTTAACACAGATGGGCGATCCATTTTACTTTTTAGTTCAGTCATGAAAAGGTGTCATTTGTAAATATAAACACCTGGGTTACAATTTTTGTAGACCAGGCAAACTTTGCCATTCCCGCCACAGGAATCCAACTGAAAGATACGGCTCCGGGAATCAAAATGGGGTGCAGTGGGAGCCTCTCCCGCCCCTGGCAGACAGTATGGATGAAACTTGATCAAATATTTTCTTTCCGCATGCAGACAGACACGATCAAATTGAACATGGTGCAAATATTGAGTCAAGTCCCACGTCAAAGCTCTGCCAGACAGCGTACCGCTTCCTGCATCGCTTTCCTCCCAGTCCAGGTCAGCCAGTGAGGGCGCATTGGGCAGAGCGAACAAGGATACCGGCTGGAGCAGTGGGCACAGTCTGGACACACTGTTGACCATCATGCATCCTAAGGGGACACATTCATCTGAAACAAATATACAATCAGTCTCAATTGTGTCACAGAAACACCCTCACATACGGTATGTCGTTGGCAAATTATTATTGCATGTTAAACATTTATCTAATGAAGCCACCTACCGTCTAGTTTCACGCTCCAGGTTAGTGTGAATCCATCAGTCGTCAGATAGAAATTGCGCATGTCCTCTGGCAAAATGCAAGTGTTTTTCTAAGGAATAAATAGAGCAGCTTTACGTGATGAGAACAGCCAATCAGATTCAGATTTGTCTTCAAAGTTGTAAAATATTTTACTTGTTCCCATGACAACAGACTCCTCTTCTCTGCAGGCTCGCTCTCTGCAAAACGTACATCACACACGCCTGGCAGGTTTTCTGACACAGCAAACAAATGCATTCAATGTATGTGCAGTGAGTCATCAATCCCTTCGATAGCGTGCACGTTTCAACGCAAAAAACCGCAATACACACCGAGTAGTCGAGTAATACCAAACGTCAGCCTCTCGGCAACGCCCTTAAATGCTAAATTTTCTTTAATTTCTTCCATTTGGAAGATTGCAATCACAGATTTTGCAGTAAAGCCCGCAAACACCTGCCCTGCGTCCACTTCATCCGAAGCGATCAGCTGACAAGGACAACAGGAAGCGACAAACGCGCTTATAATACACGACTGACGCTTAGACCAATAGAAACCCGTCTTGTTCGCCGAATAGCCAATTGAATTTAACTTTAGATTAAAAAGGCGGGACTACAACGCCTTGGCAACGCTCGGCTCCACGGGAGTGGTGGCGGTTGTTTCAACATGGCGTCAGCGGCAACACGAAGCAGAGACCCTGGGATCTTTTGGATGAATGGCGGTATGCTTACCTTTATGATAAAAATGACGTAGCGCCATTTTGTTTTAACAATTCATTAATATTTTACAGAAACGTTGAAGTTTTCCGGGGAATGAAGTATACGAAAACTTCTGTGTCAGTGCTGGAAAGTTGATTTACGTCTGAGGACGGGGACAGCTAGCTCTACGTTGTAGCTACTGGGACCGTCTAACTTCACTTTATAAATGCGAAAACGCGTTTATAAACGGCACCAAACACAACAAAAAGACACAAAAAAAACCTTGTTGTGGTTCATAATGTTGTTAAGCTCAACGTAATATGAAGCTGCTTTTATCTAGCATCTATCAAACTTAACTTAAAGAGGGTAGCGGGTTATTTAACAAGTAATAAATAAACATATATTCGACATTTGGCTTTAGGAAGCACATACTGTATCATATATTCTTCCTTTTTTGTCGTGTTTCTAGTTTCAAATGAAGAACAACCTTTGGTTTGTGTTCCTGGTGAGTGTCAGTGATGTTATTTGGACATTTCCGAACACTTTTGCATGTACCTTGTGTTCAAATGGCATCGTCTTTCCCGTGAAACGTCTCAGGATTGGAGGGAGAGGCGAAGACTCGCACCCCTTTCAGGGCGAGAACAGACCCCATCAGTGCCTCCAGTAAGAGAAGCTCCAGGATGCAGGCCAGGCGTAGCTCTGACTGCAAGGGCCACGTCCAAAGTCGAGCCTCCGGGGCATGCAACAAGGCTGGAGTGTCCGTCCAACACGGTGCTACCGGCCACTCCCTTCCACAGACTCCTGGTGCATTTCACCTGTCGACACAGGTAAGTGTCTTCCTGGATACGAACTCTCAACCAGAGCATCTGGTTAATCCGATGAGGAATTTCATCTTTACCGGCTCTACCTAGGTTACGTTTAGTCTGGCGTTTATCTGCCTGTCTGTCCGTTAGCAACGCAACTCAAAGGTGTACAGATGGACCTTGATGACGTTTTTAGGAAATGTTTGTTCCCAGGGAGAGATTATTACATTTTGGTGATGATCCGGCAGAGATTCTGGATTCTGAATCACTTTGAGACATTTGCTAACGTTGTAGTAAATGGAGCTTCAAAAATTGTTCCACTTTGATTATTGACCGCTGTTTATGGGATTTGACACAGTCATGGGGGTGGGGGCCTCTATCCTACCACCAAATGTAATTTGGATCGGATCTGGATTGTGGATATTATTGATATTTTTCAAGGATGGGTGTACAGTTATGTTTCAGCCTACCGTGCATTTAATATTAGAGATGGAGATTTGTAACAAGCGTTGTCTTATAGCCGACGGGGCAGGTCAGAGGATTTGTTCTAATTTTAATACCTGTGGAAACAGATCCAGTTGAAATCTGGGTAAATTTTCACAACAATGTTTTTTTTTTTGGACACTTTCATTCATATCTCTGATTATCTCCACAAAGGAAGTTCTGTATTTTCTGGACTTTACCAAGACACTGTGGAATTAGTAGTGGACAAAGGGATTTGTTGTATCTTCAAAAGCTCTGGATCTAGATCCAGAAGAATCCACCACTACTGAAAGTGTGCTTTAAGTGAAAAACTTCTAAACTAAAAATGATATAAATATGAATCCAGTTGCTAAAGGTTTGTTTTCATCGTTAAGGAATCTCGATAAAATAAGTGTCGGACCATTATTTGTGGTGTGGATCACAATATGTGGGGGCGGAGGTCTGTGCTCTCTGAGTTATTTTCTAGTTATTAATGTTACTGCTATCATTCACTTCCTAAACATTTTCTTTGTGCAGGTAAACTCAGACACAGCCAGAACTAAGAGCGAGGTCTGTTTGAAGGATCTCTGCTCTGAAGATAAGCGGAGGATTGCAAATCTCATCGAAGAACTAGCCAGGTAGCCTCCATTATACTCTCCTCTCCTCAAGGAGTTACACTTTAACTCTATGAAATGAAAGTATGAATGGATCAGGTTACAGTCATTCTGTGCCCTGATCTTTTTCATCCATATATTTTTTTGAATGGGGAATGTATTTCATTTGTCCTTTATGACCGTTTCTGTTCTTCAGAGTGAGCGAGGAAAAAGAGGAATCAGTGCAGCGCCTGAAAGATGAACACGACAGTTTTGAATACAAAATCCAACAGCTGGAGCAACAGAACCTAATCATTGCACGGGAGAGGGAGAGTATCCTTTCAAAAAAAATCTAACTCTCGCCCACCCCTTTTGCAGTGTTGCGATTGTCGTACTGTGATAGTAATGAAACTTTGACATTTAGTACGGTATATATTTTATCAAGCATCAGTCACAGTAGAGTAGTGAATTTATATCATTGATTCACAATGGTTTAAAGCACTTGTTCTACTCGTGTTTAGTCATTTTTAGTAGTCTTCAGAGAACCTGGCCGCTGAATGTTGTGCTAATTTTGGAAGATTGTATAAGAGTTTTTATGCTCTTTATAAATGTAATGATAGGATGCACATATAACCTTATTTATGGATTATATTGTCACTACTGTATATCAGAGTTTAAAGGTGTAAAATGAAAACAAGTCATTTCACTATCATCAAAGGGAATGCAAATCAGTAAAATAATGTAGCATAATCGGATTGGAATAAGACTCATGTTCCCAGCTGTCTGTGGCACTAAAACCTACTGAGGAGTCGGATTCAACTTGTTTTGTTTGCTATTCCATAACGGCGTCTTTAGGGGGCAGTGCCGTCCTGAGTAAGGACAGGTACGGCGTTGAGCCAAGGCCCTCAAATGTGATGCAAATGATAGACAAATAATACAGATTCATGTGAATCATCTGATGCCAGCCGACGGTGCCTTTTCCAAATGCTTCTAGGTATTGTGCACCAAAACAATTTCATGGTTGGCGCCATGAGCTAAACCATTTAAATCATCTTATCTTCTAAAGATAGTTCTTGATATTTACCGAGAACACTACAGTACATGCATGCACACGCCAGCGGGATGTTTTATAACCGTTCCTGAATGTTGAATATCAAACAGTAACTGGAGAACATCTTTCTGTTCCTGTTTACAAAATGAGGTCTGGTACATCACCACCTGTTTTTGGATGGTCCAGCGTGAAGGTAGAGCCGGAGTGGCAGCGTCCTATTTATTACAGCCCACAAGCTACCAACGGTCTTCATAGCAATTCCACTCTGGTCAAAATAGAGCGTGGCCAGCAGTCGGTTTAGGTTAAAAACACTGAAACATGAAGAGTGATTGATGCGGCTGGTAAACTGCACAATTGGCAATGGTGACAGGGAAAATTAGGAAAGCACAACTCACTTAAAGGCACTTTGGCTCGGAGACTTGGCATTTACACCAAACTTTTAAACTCTATTAAAAAGATATTTTAGAGGAAAAAGGTGTTTTGATCCAGGCACCTCGGGGGGGGGGGTAACATGGACTGAAATGTGTGCAAGTGTCATGAAGCCTCTTCTGAGGCAGAAGGTTCGGGCACTTCTCATAAAGGTTAAGGAGACACCAAAGGCAAACACTGGATGAAAGTCCTGTCAAATCTAATTCCATTACGCCTCAGCTTATCTTATCTAACCACGAGTCGGGGTTGTCAGGGCTATAAAGGATGTAACTATCCCTCAGCCTCGAGCCACCTAGGACGAGAGGAAAAGAAATAGCCCTGATATTTGTGGTGTTCAGCTGACATTTGGAACTTATTAGCACACAGGACTGCATTTGTCTTTCAGATAGGAAATAATGTCTTTTGCACTTCAAGGCATGTTGGCATGAGCAGAAGCCAAAGTGTAGTTATTAACGCAGTCCACTCCGAAGCGTGAGGCATTGCAGATTCTACTTCAGCATTTACCGGGGACTGAAAGAATGAAAGGCTGTTGCTGTGTTTATTGCTTTATTTGTATTATGTGTAAATTCCAGTTGATTATCAGCCTTATTTTAGTTTTGACTCAGAAACTACCCAAATTTTCTAAAATTGCTTTTCCCTTTACTTTGCTCCTCCCAAGGTGACAGATCAGAGGTCAAGAGGTGGCGTTGGTCTCAGATTTTTGGGGGGGAAATTAAGGCCATAATACTCATAAATGTATTTTGGCATTGATCGTGCTGGTGCATTGACAATTCTTTATTAAGAGTCTAAACCTAGCGACAGGCGACACAGCTCTGAAATATATTATTGCCAAATACTTTGAACCTTCCTTATTGTTGCTCGGCCTGGTTCACACAAAATGTTTTCATTAGCATATTAGCATTGTACTCTGTACTCTGTAGATCAGGCTGCACTAACATTATCAGCGTGTTGCTGTTCATGGAATCAGATTCTAAGGGGAGTGGGGACTACATGGATTGAATTACTTTTCCAATTTGTGTTTTCTAAACATTTCCAATAATGTGAAAGTGTTGTACAATCCAATCATCAAAGAATAATTGGAAAGAAATATAGATGTAATGACATTCAAAATCCACAACATGTTTAATCGAACACAATGATTTGCGTTAATAGATATTTGGTGACATTTAACCCCGCGGAAACATTCTTTTCTCCTGCTTGCTGCACAAGAAGGGGCACACACCTGTGATATTAACGGGCTGCATGCTTTATATTTATATAGACATAATAGCAGAAAATCCATTTGGTTCTTGACCTGCTCTGCTTCCACACTGCAGGCTTGTAGGTTAATCCATACATTCAAATCCTCGTCTGAAAACTTTAGTAGAAGCTATGAATGTTAAAATGTCAGCTGAGCTCCACAAACACGGCAACAAAGCCAGCGCTGATGGCGGAATTAAAAATGTGGCCATCATTCGGCACAGAAAAAATATGGGCTCGTTCGCTCCATCTGACCTGGTCCACAGACGCCAGATAAAGATGCCTCGGTTTTATGGCGACACAATAGACGCTGTCATCTAGTGACAGAGAATAGCTGTTCTCGCAGTTTTATAGGTTTCTTTAATTCGTCCGCTGATATTCGGTGTACTTTATTGGGTTATTTGGTGGCTTGTGACCTCATGTGTCTTGTCCAGACTCAGTAGTAATGAAGTAGTTATGCAAACTGTCTTCCTCTATTACTTCCCCATCATCGCTTCCCTACACTCCCATCCATTCACATGATTCTCTGCCCCCATGTTTCTCACATTCCCGCTCGGGCTCAATCTTTTTGACAGAGTGCTCTAAAGCAGGCTTTAAAATATTCCCCCCCCTTCTGTGCAAATTTGTTCCACCTTGAAGTGGATTTCATTATTTCATTTGAGCCCCAGCCTGACAGGGAAGTGAATCACTTTGACAGGCCCTGTCTGAAGCCTCTTCAACCCAAGCCCTTGATTCCGAGTATTTTTGGCGCGTGTGGGAGGAGTAAGTCATTGTTGGCACTTTGCAGCCCTGATGTAAACTAGTGCCTTGCAGACTGCTTGGCCCCCATTGACTGACATCCAAGGATGTGGATGAAGCATGTTTGGCGGCGATGGGCAGAGATGTGGAATCTCATCAGTGTAGCTCCACTCATTTTGGATTATGTAGCGCTTGCTGTCCAGGAGCTGCATTAGCCTGTCAACACATTAACACACGTTGCCTTCATTTTGAGTTTTGGTTTGTGGAACCCCCACCATGCCTAATTTTTGTTTCAATTCAAGTCACTGTATTTTAATCTATTTAGAAGCAGCATTTTAGGTTACAAAAATTTACAAATGTGCTGAAATATGAGCACAAGGCAGTTTTTCATCCTGGTGAGTTGTTGCTATGTAAACGCATTCGACAGCCTCCCTTTTAGATCCTTATTCACACTGCCTAAATAGACCCACCAGCGCAGGTTTACATGATGCGGTCCTTAAGCCTTCCATATAGAACTACTTGCATGGATATGATCACTGCAGCAATGTAGGAGCCCTAGGTAGACGGAAGGTGTCTTCACATCCCACTGTTTATGGAAGCTGCTGCATTACATTTATCTGGCGCCTGCTCCTCAATTCAAAGTCATCTCTGCTCTCTCCTCTTTCCCTGTGTTTCATTTCCTCAGCTTGATTGAAGTCTTCGAACAACCAGAGTGTTTTCTCGTGGAGTGTTCCACCAACTATTCCTTCAAAGAGACTTTTAACTTTGATTTTCTCTTTAAAACGAATGCTGAGAAACCAATCAGTTGGGGGACCAGGGCCACAGTCATAAAAAGATACGTCTTGGAGGAACAAGCTTTAAGGTCAACTTGGGTCGGTGTTTGTGTGGAGGCCTTTTATGGCGTGTGTGGGGAGTTGGTGCTTCTGTGTCTTTGTGTGTTTGCACCAGAGGTAGGCTGAGGTCGATTACTGAATGCGTGCGAGTGTGCAGTCTGTCCGTTCTCATGCTCGTTACCTGTGCTGGTGTGTTGCGGTGCTGCCGCTGTCATTGCTTGGCTGCGGGGGTGCAGCAGTAGTTCCACTCCAGATTAGTTTTCCTGCATGTGCCAGCTCTCTGTCTGGCAGACGGCCTGGCACGGCGCTGCCTGGCTAAGCTTAGCATTGCTTGGCCCAGCCCAGATGGTGTAAGCTCTGCGCCACAACAACACCTTTAATTTTGCTGGCCTCGTTTCCCCCTCTGCTTTCAACCTCGCTTTCTTCTGCCACTCTGTGTAATTGATGGAAGAAACAAGAGTTTAATTCGGATTGTCGATCTAAATCTCTTTTTCTTTTAGGCTAAATTGAAGAAGTTTTCCTTACTGAAGTAGCTGTTGCAAAGTGCTTTCATTAGAACCGTGCGGCCATTTGAAGTTGTTTACTTTGCTTGCATTTCTTTTGACCGTACGGTTACGTGAGACCCGCAGTCCACTTAGTCTGTGCTCAATCCATTAACTGTTCTCCGGTTCGTGCTCTGTTGAATTCAATTTACTCGTTCGGCTTTGTTAGTTTCTTAACTTTCGGTCTCCCAGGTCTGCAGCAGCAGTACAGAGAGTGTCAGGAGCTGCTTGGGCTCTACCAACAATATCTCTCCCAGCAACAGGCCAAACTCAACGAGTCCATCACCCAGCTCACCCAGGAACCGGCGCACAGCAAGGTAATTTAGAGGATATACTGTAGCGAGCGGAGGAGCGGCCCGTCATGAGCCTCCTCCTGCCTGAGCTATAGTCCAAGAACACCCTTGTTTACCGTCTGTCAGGGACAAGAACATCCGCTAGAAACACACCCAAACGTCACTTTGTCCCATGGTTAAGTGCAGTAACAAATCACTACAGCGGTCCACATCAGTGACTGGTTGGATAGGACTACAAGGTAGAGAAAGCTTTCTCAAGGTGACACTCAGAAGTGCAGACGCCTCTCTGGCTTCAGCCTCTGGAAGAATAGATGACTTGGCCAACATCATTGTCCCACGGTGGCTCTGAATAATGTGCGTTTGCCTGCTCTCTGACCCTCAGCAAATTAGTCTCAAGTCAACAATAAGATGGGGTTTCCTCCTCATGTTTATCTCATCATGTTCCTGACCTTGGTTTTATCTGACAACTTGCGCTCCGTTGACAGTTGCCCTCTAAATCTTGTGGCCACTGTCCGGGTTACAGTTGCGTTACAGATAATTTGCATTTGTGCTGCCGAGCGGCGTGAACCGCATAGATAAAGCAGCTCATTTGAGCTCTCCTTCAGTGCCCACACGTGAAGTGTCCAGGTGCACGACTGCTGTGCGTGTTGCCCCTGTTTTGGCAGTTTTAGCTTCCAGAGATACAATCGCTTTAAGTGGGAGTGTAAAATCGAAGAAGGTAAACTTGAAGAGTAAAAAGGCGCCCTTCGTAAAAACCTGGAGGTTGAATCTGAAGAACGGGACTTCTATTTTGGGTCTGAAGATGTTTCTCCTCTCTTCCAAGAAGCTTTCTTCAGTTCTAACCCACGTAAAGTACAAGTGATGTGTGACATCTTGTGGAGCAGCTCCTAAAAGCACACGGGGGAAGCTTTTACTGAGCATTGCAAGATGACCCAATTAAACAGGGTAGTGACTGCAGTGTTGGTGAATTTCAGCATGTAGCCCAGCTCGACATCAGGTTTTCTGCTGAAATATTCCATCAGTATCTCAGAGGCATCCTAAATTTGCCAAAGTGTATTAATTGTCCTGCTTATTTTCTGTCAAGGTGCTCAGTGGTGAGGAAATCTCCGGTAGAACGATCAGGATCAGATCTAATGGCTCGTACCTCGGCCAGAGTCCCGCTCAATCACAGCAGACTCGCGTGCACAAGAGTAGTGGTGCAGGAAAAGCAGCAGATCCGGACTTTGGCCACCCAGCCTCCTCCTCCCTTGCTGGTGAGTGCGGCCCAACCAGTGAGTCGTGTGGGAGTCGGAAAAGGGAGTGCAGGGACGCGGGCTGTGGAGCACAGCAATGGAAACGTTACGAGTGCTCTCATTTAGAAAGTGGCCAGAACACCTTTAACCAACGTGAGAGTGACAGGTAAGCTATCCGTGCTAATACCAGTACATGATTACATTACTTATCTGTATTTCTGTTTATGCTGTTCATCGATTGGAAAAACACAAACGGAAAGAACTTCCGAACAATGAAACGCGTATTTACGTGCATTCCCCGCAGTCGGAATGCCATTGGGTTGGAGGCCAAGGGAGCCCTGACCAGGCCTCTGCTGGGCCACGAGGACTGGGAGGAGAAGAGACACCAGCTGCTGCTGCAAAAGATGCAGCTGGAGGTGGAGCGGGAGAAGCTGCAGGCACGGCTGGCTGAGCAGGAGCAGAGGATCAACAGACAGAATCAGCAGCTACGACGGTCGCGTCTGGACTCCAGCGGGTAAAACCAAGAATCCTAAGGGAAATAAACTGTAATTTGGGTTAGGGTTAGATTTGGGGCACAATTATTATTGAAGAATTAAAGGAAACCAATCATCATTACGTCTCTTAGTGACCAGATGCTGTCGGTAGTTCCTGCTATTAGAGAGCTTTTATTCTGTTTTCTCAGAATTCAGCAAGCTGCTCAATCTGATCTTGCCGCCTCAAACATAAGAAACGGAGATCCAGAGCCAGAGGGCGCCTCCCACCAAGACTCACCCGCAAGGTAAACCAAGAAGACTCCGAAACGACTCTAACGCATACAAACTCCCTCTGCACATACACATGCAAGGCGACTAATGGTGTGGTTTCTGTGGTTACCAGTGTTCATGAGGATGCAAAGGACCAACCTGCAGGACGGAGCTCACATGAAAAACAAACTCCACCCACTCGTCTGGATCAGGACAGCGGTAATCTTGTGCTGTCAATGAAAGGGGATGATGCACTCTCAAATCTCAGCTCAAAATACAGCGGCGTCGAGAGCTTCATTTCCTTACATTACAACAATATTTATTTTAGTTTTTTATTAAGTATTATACATCGCAATGATAATTTACTATCACTGCTGTCTTTCGTTTCTCGACAGAGACCTTGATATCGTCCAGAAAGGACACGACCACGTCTCCTGTTAAATCCCATCCGGTCCCGAGTAAGCCCACGCTCGTATCCGTGAGCCAGAAGACCCCTGAAGTCAGGTAACGACCTCGCCGGGGAACGGGGAGCATAAAGATATTTATTGTGATAGGGTTCAGGTAAATGAAGCGTTACGGCGCCATTTATTATGACTGATAAAAAGCAGCACTACGGGAAACGTGGAGGCGTCAGCTAACCGAGGAGAAGCACTTCTGAGAAGAACAATATCTTTGAAGGAGGCAAAGTGCAGAAAGGGTAGATTGAGCAATAATGGAAAAACAGTTAAGCGCTTGGAAGATGCAGTATCAAAAAGACACAAATCTAGTATCTGCGGTTTTAAGTTTATAAACGGCTTTCTGTGTGACTCTAGTCCTCTCTGCTGCAGGAGAGTGAGTAACAGGCTCCTCCTGTCTTTCGTGCTGCATTTTATCTATTGCTCACTTCAGCAAAAAATTTTTTATCTAGGAATTCTAACTATTAAAACATAAATATAGTACAAATATAAATTTTTTATCTCAACGCATTTTACTGGGCTTGAAGATGCTTCACTGCCAGAGGCTGAATTATACCTTTCCTTAGTCGAGCTAACTTTTCGAGCTGTGTGAAGCTAAATGAAGCTTTCCACCGGGCTAGCTAGCTCTGCGGCCAGCCTGTCAGGAGGCATGCTGCGTTCCATTAGTCAGCCTAGCAGGGACCCTGCAGCAGGTGTAATTGAACAGACTTGTGAATGCACAGACTCCCCTCCCCTCTCTTTTTGCCACAGTAATGAGACGGGGAAAATAAGCGTGCGGAAGAGATGTTAAGTGTGTTTGAGGGAGAGAGAGAGGTGAGAGCATCGGCTAAAGTGAGAGATCTGAAGGGACGAAAGTTTGAACAGGTTGAACCGGATAGAAATGGAAATGAAGAGAAGGATGTAAGAAAAGGGAGAGTGGTATAAAGGAAAGGAAAGAATCAGAACTGGGCCTCGGCGATCAAACGATCTCGATAGGGGAGTCGATAAAGGTTTACGTCAATAATGATGATGAGCTTTAGACATTATTCATCCACATGGAAGTAACAGTCTGTCACACAGCAGAAATAAACGCAACAACAAGCAATCTCTGCCGCTGATAATAGGTGGAGAGACATGCGGAGATATTAAGAGTCATCGGCAACAGGATCCATTATCCATAAGCACAATGAAAGGGTGAGATAAGTAAAGGTTTATCAAACACCTCCTGAACAGGCACAATGCAAACGACTTGGCCCCACTGTAACTCCCTGCCCCCCCCCCCCCCCCCCCCCTCAAGTATTGTATCGTCAAAAGTAATAGGACATAGTTTTATCTAATTATATTTTATCCAATATAATGAATTATGGTAAGATTTTTTCTAAACCCTAAAAGAAGCCATGTTTGAACAGATATATACAAATATTAGATTATTCTGTATCCTAAAATTTGATTATTGAACCATTTTGTTTCTTCAGTGCATTATCAGGGTCCTCTTTGAACTGGCAGCAAATGCTGTATTATGACAAATAGTTCTAGTGATCAATACGGAACATTTTGATGTGTCAAACCTTCTGAAAAGAAAGGTTAACGTGTGTGTGTGTCATCTTCCTGTCTGAGGGAAAGTATCTGTTCAGAAGCAGCTTGTAGATCTTTTATTTTCTGGGAAATAATTATTCATAAAAAAAAAAACGTTTTTATTTGTCCCTTGTAAAAGTTTGCGTTGAGAAGCAGACACGCCACGGTTTGTGACGGATAAGTAACTCCTAAACAGAGAAAAAGGAAATGCTTCAATTAAACACTGAAGTTTAATACTGTTTCACTTTATGCTGAATTTATGCTGCGTCTGTTATACATGTAAAAATGTAGGGAAGATGTGCTACTGTAAAAAAAAAAAAGAATGAAAAGAAAATACATTAGAATAATCTATCCAAAGTAAGCGCTAACATGTTAGCTTAAACCCCTCCACCTCCCTCTCCTTGGCAACAACACGCCCGTTGTGGCTGTCTAATCTTAACCAATTCAATCATGATGTGCAAATTGCAAAATGAAGCCGGGGTTAGCATTAAAATGGCCTCCTTAATCCTTTCATGAATCCTGGTCTCGTTAGTAATGAGACAGTTCCAGCACACCCTGCCCATCTCATCTCCATCCTCCCTGCCATTGCCCGCCTGCTATTGATTGGTTGGGAAATTGACATGCGGGATATACACAGTAGCCATTATAGGTTTTTTATCTTACTGTTTGGACTGCAAATGAAAAGGGGCGCCGGGTCGAGACGGCTATCTTTAATGAAAGAGAGGAGCCAAATAAGCAGTGAATGTTACGAGTGGGAAGGAGGAGGAAGGGGAATTTTTTTTTGTTCCGGATTGCTGTGGGGAAAATGAAATCCAAATGTTTAAATTACACCTAGGAAGGGGCAAATTCTGTATTTGTTCCAAGGACTCAGGGTGTGAAGGCGTACTGCAGCTTGAGGAGTGATGAGAAGAGCCTCTTGATTTTCACATAAAGCATCACAGTCAGTTACACAGTCGTTGCAGTGTGTGTCAGTAAAAATAAATAGTATACCGTTAGTTAGTATAGCACAGCAATTCACGACTTCACCCCTCTCAAACTGGAGCCAAGTAATTAACTTCTTGCACTATAGACCCCTCCAGCTCTTGTGCTGTATCTGTGGACCCACATTCCCATTACAAATCCCCCAAATCCTGCCAAAACTGTACCCCCCCCCATTCTACCCTTGTTATAGATTGTGACCGCCGGTAAGTAATGCATTATTCATTACCAATATGTCGTTTGTTGATGGATGGCTGTTTGAGAGCCCCGTCCATTAAATAAATCAACAAATAAAAATGCTAATTCTCACATTTCGAGAGAAGGAGCTCAGCCAAAGTCCCTCCCCCATGTTCCCTTTCTGCCTTCCTTCTATCCACCAAGCTGCACTGCTTTCCAGTCTCTCCCTCATAAGCATACGCTCACATTCACTGCTGCTCAAGACCCAATGAGAACGGCTGATTTACTTCCTTGTGCTATCATTCCTCCACTGACTTAACCCTCGTTCGCTTTCTTCCCTCTCATAATCAAACATGCACCTATTTTGCAAAGCTCATCACTGACTGATGCATATTAGTGCGGAAACATTGCATATCAAGGCCCGTGATTACGTGCAGAGGGACACAAATGAGCGCCGATTGGAACGTCCGGCATTGTCTGCCGACTATCCGCATGCATATCAACAAGTCCATGGCAAAGATCACCCTTACCTGGGAGAGAGCTGTGTGCGCAGCGCCGCAACGCAAATCGATGCAGCTTTAAATGAGCAGAGAATTATGTTAGCAACATCAGTGGAGCGTGCTTTAAAGAATTCATGTTTTGTATCTGGAATGGCCGTCGTTCGGCTGTGTATACACTGAATAATTTATCAAGCCAGCCAGACTGAGGGATTGAATCCCTATTAGCTTAATCTCCCCTGTTTTGGTTTATTTATTTCACTGCAGATTCCCTCATTTCTATTCCAGGGCAGAAAGCACCAGATTCTCTCCCTCTTCCCCCCCCCCCCACACACCTGCATGAAACTTTGTTTTTCTGCCGGGACGCCCGAGTGGTTTTCACTTGTTAACTCTGCTTGTTAGGGTTCAGCAGACACTTCAGGGAGAACGGTTTTGCTAACATGTCGAAAGAGATTTGCTTCCATATTGTCTGCGTTAACAAGTGAAAGGCAAATGACAAATGTTTTAGCAGCAGAGTTGAGCTGCAAGGAGACAAAAGCCTTGTGCGTGTGTGGTTATTAACCCCTTGGTTTACACCGCCTCTGCTTCATGGGGAGGGCACGCGTGTGACTGACCATCTCGGTCTTACTGGCTTCTGTGTTATCGTGCAATTGTTGAAACAAACTGACAAGAAAATGGATCAATCCTCTGAAAATATGACTTGTTTTTTCCAGGTTTGATCTTTCCGTGGTTGAGTTATTGGACATTTTCACTCCTGCTCCCGACCAAAGCATTCTGACCACTCAAAGGCCCAGAATCTCGCAGCATCGGCCGAACCTGACTGCCCCCAAACCAGCGGGGAGACGCATGATTACCCCTGCTAGGCCTTCGCCTCAGCATATCCAACAGGAACTGGAAGAAAGCCAAATACTGGAGGATATATTCTTCATCTGCTGACAAAGACAATGAGAACAAAAAGAGTAATCTGAGCTTCAATATTTTAATGTATCTTTTCCACGTTGGCTTCTGTTGTAGACTATACTTTTGTTGGACCGTGTTTTTAACTGTAAACCAATTTTGAATAAATATTTTTTGTGTATTTTGTAATTGAATATCTGACGTTCATACTTCAGGAAAACCGTCACTAAGCTAAGTGCCAGGATGTTAGCAGCACAACTGTGGACGGAACTTCAACTTTAGCATGTCAGACTGATTAATGCAAACATTTATCATTATGGATAATATAGTGACTTGTTGTTCAGACACGATACCAAACCGTCCTCAACCGTTTGACAGACCCATGACCAGACATCGTGTGGAAAGGTTTGTATTCATAAGCCGGTAATTATAACACAACACAAGACACTTTTATTCTAGACTGTGCTTTATTATTGGGCTAAGCTGAGACGGATCATTCATTCAAAATTACAAAAAAGAGTTCAGGGGACCAGAGAATGGTGGGAGCCTAAAGCGCACTACCCAATCAGAAGCTGAGCTCATCGGGAACCTGGCGAAGCTTAATATGCGACATTCATCTCCCAACCCGCCGTATGTGCTGAAACTGGGACATAGCCTTCCAGAAAACCATATGAAGTAAAAAAAAAAAGAGCTCTAGAAATAAAAGCACCGCTAACAACCGAAAATATAATGCAACATTTGTTTTGATGGAATAGTGCATTTTTCATTAAATTTTGCTCTTGGTAGGACACATTAGTTGACCAAGATCGGAGCTCTGCAGGACAAAGTAGGAGTGCAAAGAACTTTAGCCGAGTCAAAACTGGCATCATGCAAGCAGGTCATCAAAGATCAGCGACTGATCTGATTATGTCCGTGCAGTACGTGATGTCTGTAAGTAGTATAGACCTCTAGGGGTATCTGCCGTTGTGATTACGTATCTGGTTAAACGGTTTGTTTGTGAGGGAGTGTTAAAAGACGACTGGACCCTCTTCATTTTGCTTAAAGGTTTCCAAATGGAAGCAAATGGCAGTCAAAATGAAAGAGGAATTGTCCAATTGGCATCTCTTTAACAATCTGATCAAAACTTTGGGACAGAAGAAAAGGAAATCCGATGACACATGTACATAAGGCTTTAGGATCTGCATCGTTTGAATAGGTGTTCAGCATCAGACAAATGTCAAACTGATCTTTGAAGTCGATAAATTCCAAATTTGTCAGTACCTTGTAATATCCGACGTGGCAAAGGAAAGCAGCACAGTGGCAATAATAGAGCTCAGATCTTGACTCAAACACCACAAATAAATAAATAAATAAATAAAATAAATAGACATAAATAAACATAAATAAATGATTAAAATCTGTCCTTGACATCACTTTTTTTTTCTCCATCATCAAAGAATTGCTGAAGGCGTGGTCCTGCAGACAGGAACAATGATCATCTGCGGACCACAGCAGTGGCCCATGCATGTCATATAAAAACTATTTGGTCACGTACCAACTGATAGAAAAATAATGCCATGAAAGCATGCATATTATCTGACTTCGAAATAAATATCTAAACAAAGATAAATGAATAGACCAAAGTAGTATTTTTTTTTTTTTTATAAAATAGGTTGATGTGTGTTTAAGCTCTAACTGAGGTCAATGCTCTCCCTGACTATCATCTGGATAAATGCCTTGGTCATGTCCTACAGTTTGTACCGTATCCGAGCGGTTATTATTATTTTTTTACCTGGTTTTATTGAGCCTTGTGTTTTCATTCATATATTTTTTTTAGGTATTTAAAGTACTTTATCCAGTCCTTTTTAGATAGAAGTAAAAGTCCTATAAAATATGCAAACCTATGTACAGAGGAAACCAGAGCAAAAAAGAAACAATTTACAATATATTCATTGGTTTATGTATATATTTATATTTATATATTTATATTCAAACATATGCTCTGTTTCTTGTTGTTTTTGAACCACTTTTCTTTGTTTCACTTTTCTCGTGTAAACTTGCAGCTTAATGTCGGCACTCTCGAGCCCCGTTCCTCCTTATTTCTCTCGACGTGAACACGTAGCAAAGTGATGGCCTCCTGCGATTACTCAAATTACTCAAGCCAGGG
Organism: Brachionichthys hirsutus; assembly: GCF_040956055.1. Taxonomy (NCBI): domain Eukaryota; kingdom Metazoa; phylum Chordata; class Actinopteri; order Lophiiformes; family Brachionichthyidae; genus Brachionichthys; species Brachionichthys hirsutus. Next base: position 14,040,824 of record NC_090904.1, read on the forward strand.
CCGCTTTGACGCCTTTACAATTTTGGGGGCCGTCGATTAGGGCGATGCGTGTCGTTTAGCTTCAGATGTCATCTGAGGTGGACATTTTCCCTTCCTTAAGCTCAGGGCATTATTATGTGGCGCACAAAAACAAAGGGGATCCAGGGAGGTGGAGTGGCGTCTTTTAGCCTCACTGGATTTGGTAGGTAAATATTAAATAATTCAATCTTCCGAAAAGGTTAAACACAAACACTAGGGAAAAGTCATAATGAGCAGTTTATAGGAGAAACTAGTAACGACACCCAACAGGAAGCATTGTCTTCCAAAGTGTCATATAGCCTTATAAATATTCATATATATAAATATTCATAGAGTAATCCCCACCAGCTGAGTGTTGGATGCAGGATCCAATAAATCCACGTCTGTTGACCTTATATTGTCGGTGTTCGTACAATCTTTGTGGGTTATTGGAGCATACAGTGGAAACTGTATGCTAAAGCAATCTGAAACCAGCCTCAGTAGCACAGCAGTTGAAATGGATAAATGCCTTTTCACGCTTATTGCTTCATTTTACAGTTTCATTACGCTCGTGTGTTTCTCTTTAATCGTATGAGAATATATAACATAAGGCAATACAACATCTTCTAAAGGATATGCTTCATGCCAAGTACGACCAGCAGAGATTGGAATATTAAAATGCCGGTTGGGAAAGTACATAAAAGCTGCCTTATTCAGTGGGATGCCAGCTGTCTGGCTAGAACAAATTCATCAATATTTCATCACCTTCATGATCATTAAACCCAAAAACTTTCGCTTGGAGGCCACGTCCCGTCAGTCCAAACCCTGAACGTCAGCGTAGATTTAACTCCAACCGTTCGGCGTCGATAGCCAGCAGCTGTGCTCACAGGTTACCCAATGCCATCTTTTTTTTTTATTTGAAGTGTAAATCTGAGCCTACAATAGTTCTAAATGCATTTTTTTTTTCAAATACCTTGATGGACCAATGGTAGCTGGAAGGCTCGTTATATGGGTCATGCGCTGAAGGCGTTATGGATCCAGCTGTAGTTTTGACATCATAATAGCGCGTTGGCTGCTTGCAGGTGTGTGTATTCAGTTTTTTTGTGTTGTTGTTTTTTTGTTTCGTTTTTCTGAGAGCACAGTGCTTGATGGCAGATTCTGCAGGTGACAAGGCACACCTTAATGTGGTGACAGCCAATACGCTACATGCACTTTACTGTATGCAAAGAGAGCAAGGGTTTTGAGACATATTCATTTTGGTTCAAGTTTCAAAGAGAAGTGTGTGTGTGTGTGTGTGTGTGTGTGAGAGCTCAAAAGATACGTTTGGAATAGATTCAAAGAGAATTGTCTTTTTTCTCTAAACTCCTTTAGCCTGATTTTCTTGAAGCCTGCTACTGAGATGTGGCTTTTTGCATTTTCAGATACTATTTACATCGTATTTCTCATGTGTATCTTTTTATCAATATATTGTGTATCAGTCAGCATATAGGTAATCAGAGATAGGAATGCATGTAGTTTTGGGAGCTGCCAGATTTGCGATTCTTCCCAAGCAGAGCATTGTTTTAAACTCCAGCTAAAATCTACAAAGAAATTACAGCTCAACATAGTCAGTAGCCGTTCTATATACAGACCCACATATATAAAATATGTGCATATAAATACATATATTTGTTTGCGATTATTACCTATTTATCCATATATACTGTATATATGAATACATTTGCTTGAATGCTCGTTATACATACATGTACTGCAAATATAAACAAGTTCATATATTTCAAACGCGTTTGATGTTATTCTATCTATGAGCTTAGGATGTCCAGTTAAAAAAGATAAGGCTGTGATACGGAGCAGCCCCTCCCATGCACTCCCCCCCGCCACCCCCCCACCCCAAGACAAAATGAGAAGAGAAAAAATAAATAAAGATTTTGAATAATTGTAAACTAGCGAAGTGAGAGACCCCATTTGGTCATCTGAAATAGTTCTGCCAGTATTCAAAAAGCATATCAGCAATATATATGTATATATATATATATACATGTGTTGTGTTTATATTCGAAATGTACACTTCTTTTAAGTGCGACTCTTCAACCAGTTAGCATTGACTAAAGAGATGCAGTGGTCCGAGTATATTAGAGCTACAAGTCCTCAGCAATAAAAATGTTTGGTCTTTTGGTCCCTAAAACAACTAAGGAATGACAGGTTAGACTTCCTGGAGACCGTTGCTATGGTTCTCCTTGGCAACAGTATTCCCTGGAAATGGACAGGCACTCCGAGCTAAAGATGGCCGTCCCATTTAGACGCCAATTTGTGTCCTGAAAATATCACATTCCCTACTTAAGTTCTTCCTCTGGGAATTTCTTGTCCCTTCTTCTTTCAGGTTTTTAGAAATTGATCTTCAAAAGTAAATTGCAACAAACTCGGACCATCGTTCAGACAGATCTCCTACGGCAATCCTCGACTGAGTTTTTAAAAAGTTTTGTTCTCGTTGGACTTTTGACATCCGCATTCCCCTTAGAAGTTCAGTGGGGTTGGTCATCATAAGTAGATTTTTTTTTTTTTTTTAAGTTCCTTTTACTTTTTTCCACATTGTTCAAGTAAAAGTGTTTTCGTGGTCAAGAAATGGTAGCTGTCATTCAAGCAGGTTTTTGTGGGGAAAGAGATGTGTATACGTGTGCAGAAGGAAAACGTCCTGGGGCTAACCAAGCTGGTACAAATTCTCTCCAGAGGTCCAAAATGTTAGTACATCCAAAAACAGGCGTCCTTGACTCGCTCATCAGTGTCTCTCGTCTGTTTCTGAAGCAGCCTCAGTGGTCCAGATGTTGAGATTGCACTCAGCGATGGGTGGCAAAAAAGTCAACATTTGATTCAGCTGAACAAAACCTGTAAAGCACAGGAGCAACAGAAACAATTCAGCCATGTTATCAAAGCGTTTCATCATAAAGTAAAGCTAGACGGTTTTACTGCACCAGCCATGAGACTCCAGGGATGCTAATGATGATCTGTCAATCGCTCCGCAAATTTCATCTATTACTACTGGATTGCTAAATAATTTTGTCACATTCATGGTCTCCAGAGGCTGGAGCCTTTCAACGACTCATGGGTAATACCTCACCAACAGGTTGTTCTATTATCAACAATGCAAACATGGATTTCTATCAGATGTTGCACAGAGGAATCTGGCGATGGCTACGTCTACGGGATGGATATCGACACCCACGTTTGAGGCAGTGTCCGCCTGAGACTTTTACTGTAGCGCCACCATGAGGTCTATTGTCACTTTAAATGAATTAAATATAGATTTCCATGAAATGCAAATTCCACTCACAACAACCTGCATTATCTTCAGGTAAAATGTCTATTCCACATTTGAAACCAACAATGTCAGCCTTCGCTATACTTTTTTTTTTTTTTTAGTTATTATCATTTTGCATGCTAACAACTGAGCTAAGCATGTTAGCAGGGTGACATTCAAAGCAGGACTGTCTTCACTAAAATTACACTTGATGTTTAGAATTATGTGTTTAAGAGTGCTGGAAATGTCCATCCGTCCAGCTATTTTCTTGACCGCTTTATCCGTAATAAGATCAAGAGACAATTGAGAGTTTTCCTGCCTTTCATCACAGAACTGAATTTGAGAGATAATTTCCCCACCTCTCTAAATCACTAGTGACCCTGATTGTGATATGAATAAACCAAAATAACGTTGCTGAGATTCTTTTGAATATCAATGCTTATTCTGCGGTGATTCAGTTAAGATCGCAGAGGCTGGATTTATTCCCATTTTAATCACATTATTTTAATCTAATTTCTGTAATGTTTGAGGGATATGACGATAGAAAAAGGAGGAACGCAAGGGTGAAAACTAAAACGCATGAAATCTCAAACCCTGTAATCCTGAATTTAATTCAAAAAGAAAAGGACACCCAAAAGATCTTTCCTCTAGCATCCTGCTAAAAATGTTTATGGCGCCACATATTTGGTGACACATGCATATGAGATTGCACTGTTCTCCCTGCAGTGATTTGCTTCGGGTCTCGTCTGGTACGGTTCAGTTAGTTTGTGAGTGGGTGATAAGTTGCCCTTGAATGAAGTCATCAGCGGTGAATGAGCGACACAGCCTAAACTCTCCATCACACAGATGAAGGGAGGAGACAAAGAGGAACAGCACAATTACCTGCCTGAGGCGTAATAGATGCTTCCCCCTTGGAAGCAATTCCTTCTCTGTGCAACATGCTGAACCATTTAGCCATTATTTTTTTACCCAAGGAGGAGCATACATGGCCACTTACTGTAAAGCCAGGGAGGCCACGTGGAAGTAAATACTCCAGTGTAAAAACTGACGATAGTAATTATACCCAAAGATATAGATTTACATAAGGTGATATGTCAAAAATGTTTTCCTCATAATGTATTCTAAATAATAACACTGTGGAGATTAGATGGATGGTGGACTGAACAAATGCAAATGTTTTCTATGTTTACAAGCTCATTATGAGGCAGTCTTTATGAAAGGTGACTGAAAGGACCCCCCCGTCTTTCCACTGGAGCCACTCCCCTTGCGAACACGCGGCGTTCGGTTAATCACCTGTTAAACTAAAGTGACAACAAATGTGTCCTGTCAAGTCTCTGACTGACCTGTCTTTCCCTGTGCACATCAGATGCCCCGGCCTGCCAGGGTGGCATTGGCCGGCTGGGGCGGGGCTAGTAGGGGCGGTTGGCGTCCTTCGGCCTCTTCAGCTGCACCTTGAGTCTTTTCATGCCAATCTGGAAGCCGTTCATTGACTGAATGGCAGCTTGGGCACTGCCTGGGTTGTCGAAGCTCACAAACCCTGGAGGAAAGGCCCGAAGAGGAGGAATGTGGTTAGACGGCGAGGCCAGCGCAGCTTGAGGAAACAGCAGAATGGACTCTGAACATGAAGCAGTCTTTCGTTCTAGATGTGTTAATAATAATAAAGCTAATTATCCTTCCAGCTCGACATGAAACGAGGCTGATTTCGGGCTTTAATGTCACAGATACAATAAAAACTACAATGCAGCACTTTACGACTATTAAATCGCTTTACATACAGCTTGGCCAAACTTCCTCAGAGTATAACAGAACATCACAATATTACGTGCGGCTGGGATGTAAGCCGAACAACCTCCTGCTTCGGTTTTATTTTCTAAATTCCACTTGAGAGAAGCCACCGAATCCCAAATTACGGCTGCGGGAGCAATGCAACATTAATGCTGAGTTGTATTAATGAGCCAGGGCATCTTTCGAATAGGCTGCACCCGACAGACTCTCCATTAAACATTCCCAGGAATCCGGTTATAATTTGACACATAATTATATGTTTCCTTTTTTTTACTGTGCTGGCAGCAATCCTCTATCTTTGTGCACTCGAGCAACATGCTTTGCTTTTGCTTACAGTCAGTTAGAAAGCGAGGGAAAGGCTGAGAGTTTGTGTCATGTCACAAGCATTGGCGTTGTAACTGTGAAAATATGGCATTAAAACAGAGCTCGTATCTGTTGTCTTATATATGTGTATTTGTACACTGAAATATTTATCAAAATACGAAACCACTTAGAGATTCAAAAGAAAACAGCTTAAGTTCTTAAAAGAAAAATCCAGACACTCATTTCTCCTTTCTTTTTAGTAACAGACAACTGTAAAGAATGTTCATCCTTTTAAGGGAGGGGAGTTGAAAGGTTAGGAAAGGGATACTGACTGCAGTAAAGAAGGTGATTAGTAAAAAAAAAAAAGGAATAATCAGAATAAATAACCAATCATCTTTTGGTTTGGTCATTTTTACCCACCAAAGCATTTACTTTGGTTTGTCGCCCGATCCACAAACACTTTGGAGGAGATGACATTACCGAAAGGCAGGAACATCTGCATCAGCTCTCCATCCCCAAACTCCTGAGGGAGGTGGTAGATGAACAGGTTGCAACCCTCTGGTCCTGAAGGGGGACACACAGAGAGAGAAAGAGGGATGGGGGGTGGGGGTAAGGGACAAATGTCAGGGAAAGAGCGGTAAGGGGGGAGACAAAAGCATAAAAGGTCGGATGCAGCAGCAGACAACAGGAAAACAGGAAAACAGGACCGCAAAATAATATCTCGAGTCAAAAAATAACTAGAATGTCATATTTGCCTTTAATTTTTGGAACTATGCAAATAATTTGCCCTTAATGCCCTAGATTTAGCTGATTTCATGAGATTTGTGTGTTTGACCGACTTCTCGCTGATTAGCTCGATGCATGTTGCACTAATCAAACAGTTTTACCATTACACTCATCAATCATCTAAAATAGATTAAATTAATGTTGATCCATTGAATTATGCTACACTGAGAATTGATTCAAGTCATTTCTCTCTAGTTTCTCTATTGTCAGACGTTCTGCTTTTCTTTTAGTCGGGCTAAGGATGAAGCCGAGGCCAGTGACTCCACATCTGGAACGTGCTGATTTTATGATGTTCCATCACGTCCTCTGACAGCCTCGCCTGGAACGGGCAGCTCACACCACGAGTATTTCATTTTTCTGGAAGCTGCATTGAAGCCACCGCTAAACGCTTTAGCACCGAGCCCCGGGTGCAAATTTCCTTCCTTTCATGCAAATGTTGGAATGACAATAAAATTACTTGATTCCTTATTTTCCACAAGAGGGCAGTGAGGTCCCAAGCACGAGTGTCCCGAGCCCAGGGTTCATTAAGTTCATGAAAGATGGATGAGATGGCACAGGGAACGGCGGTCCAATTTGTTTCCCTACAGCCGGCAAATCTTATCCTGGCATTCAAAATATGCCTTTTAAAAATGTGACATTCTTATTTCATCTTCACTTTGTGTCCTCGGAATGTTTTGAAAGTATGTAATTAGTCCAGAGTGATGCTGAGTACCTCTGTGCTCATGTGAATATGATTGATCTGCTCTTTACTGATCGGCTAAAGCTGAAATCAAACTTGGGACGACTTCACATTGCTTGCATGTGTTTAAACAGCATCTCTTCCAGGATTAACTCACCGGACTAAAGACAGCCGTAATGTGAATGAATGTTCGCAGCCCCTTTGAATATTTAGGAGTGAATGCGGATGCAGTGTGTGTGTGTGTGTGATACCTTCTCGCTGCTGCTGAGGAATGATGGGTGGAGGGTGGGGGAAGGCTTGGCTGATCTGGCCGTAAGCAGCCGGGTAGGCTGCTGAGACACACACACGCACACGCACACGCACGCACACACACACACACACACACCGGATGAATCAGATAACAGTCGTGACAAGTGCGTGCACACACTCGGATACATACAAACACTATTATATATGCAGGGATACAACAAGCAATCGATCAGTTTACCGACAACGGAGTCTAATCTCGCACCCACACACACACCTATACACACACACCCACACCCACACCTATACACACACACACACCTACACACAAATGCACACACGCACACACACACACACACTAGACACAACAGTGAATAAATTGATGTTGTGAGACTGACTGAACACTTGATATTCAATGATCAATTTAAAATGAAGGGAATATTTTCCCTCTCTCTCTCTCTCTCTCTCTCTCTCTCTCTCACACACACACACACACACCTACACACACAGATGAGTGCTGATGTGAGTGACAGACAGACCTGCATACTGCTGGACTCCTGTGTAAGCCTGCTGGAGAGGATCAGCTGCAGTTGGACTCTGAGCTGCTCCACCAGAGACAGAAAAAAGGGCGAGGTGGGAGAAGGATGGATGGAAGTGTGTGTGTGTGTGTGTGTGTGGACAGACAGAGACGGAAGATCGTATATGGAAGAGACAGCACAGAGGAGGATGAGAGTAATATATGAAAGGTAAGAGGGAGGAGGAATGGAAGGACAGGTGATGAAGAGAATAACAGACGAGAGAGAAAAATTAGAAATGTTCCAGCCGAACAGCAACATGCCAACAATGTGTGAGGAAATACATTCTGAATCCCTCTTTTGTTGGATTATTCCCTCAGAAAAGCAAAAGCTTGAAGGACAAGCATTAAATCTAGCAAACAAAACTAGAAGAATAGCACGCAGCTGCACTGTCACCACAAGACAGGCAAGAAAAAGCCTCATAAATGTGAATTTATTACAAATAAAATGACTGAAGAAGAAACATTTAGTTTCCCGACAAGCGTCTGCAGTTATATGTGAGAGACAGAATAAGTACAGTGACAATGTCATAACTCTGGATGCAGCTTCACCTCACCTGTAAGTCCCCCCCCCCCCCTTTGTGAAGACTCTAAGGATGCACTACCCAAAACATCTTTAAAACTGAGACTAAGTTCAAAAATAAAGTATTCTAAAACTGAATTGACAAGTAAACAAAACACAAGAAGTTGTCACACAGATGACAACGATGTTTGCAGTTGTGTTATACAAAGAAACAAAGTTAGTTAGCTTTCATGAACCAAATGAAGATTCTTAAATAAATAAGTAAAATCTCAGGGATAAATCAAAAACATTATTTCTGTATCCTCTCATGTTGTTTGTGCACAGCTGTTATTGAGTTGGTTTAAAACTGAACTTATTATATTCATCATTAAGCTGAAAAGTATACAAAATCACCTTCGTAAAATATCAGTGTAAGGAAAACGACAGGGAAGACTACCTTCAGAGAGAGAAGAGAGGAAGCAGCCACCCTGAACCCCGAAACAGCTCCGCGGAGCCACTCCCAAGCCGTTCTTCTCAGAGTCCTCCCTAAAAACCACCTCCTGCAGCACTGAGGAGAGAAGAGAGCAAAAAAAAGACACATTTTTCTTCTCCCTCCTCACATTCAAAAACCAATGAGGTGCTGACCATTGGTGCAGCACATTAAAAGTCACTGCCGTCTGTCTGTGTGAACCGTAAGATAGATAGAGAGATAGAGAGATGGAAAGAAAGTTTCATGTTTAAGTTTCAAGACGTGTGGATTATATTTTAACATTTCTTGCGTGTCTAAAAATGACCGTGTGTGTCTCCAGGTTTGCAGCTGAATGGTCCAGACTTACCAGGGTAATGGTGTATACCGTTGGTGAAGACAGCCTCTGCAGGAGGCTGCCCATTTGCCTGTGGGGGTGGCATGCCGGTGAAGCCATTTACACTAATGGGGGAAGGGATACTGGCCACTGTGGGGGCGCTGATGCCTGGAGGAGTGCTTCCACCTGCAGCCACAGGGCAAGATGGACAAAGGCAGGGAGAATCAGTCAGCATTTCTCTATGACCAGCCGCCCCAGTAACTCCTGTAATGTCAGGGGGGGCCGGTCCAGTGGATCAGCGCCGCCACTAAATGTCAGAGCTGATTCCTTGTCCCGCAGCTCTTGCTGGGCTACAACATCTACTAGATGTGAATCTGAGACAAGAATATATTTTTGTAATATTCACATTCTCAGATTCTATTTTCTCGTAACAGCTAGCTGATGCTAATATTAGCTTGTCATTTAGAGAGGTAGCAGCGCACTGCGCCTCAAGAGAATATTGTCATGCTTACACGTGGATTGGGATTAGGCCTATCCCGAGTGATTTGCATACGCATGTTCAAGCGTCATCCTTTCACCGCCGTTACCTGACGTTGGGGTCAGCGGTGCTCCTGGGAGGCCATTGATGGTGGCCATGTGCTGCATCTGGGCAGCAGCAAAGGCTGCCATCGGACTGAGGTAGCCTCCCTGGCCTACGGACGCCATCAGCGCCGCCTGCTGCTGCACCTGCACGGGCGGAGGTGAGGCGAATATCAGAATGTGTTCTGAGAACATACAATATCTCTAATTAAGGGGGTTATGTTTTTGTCTGTTTGTTAGCAGGATTACGGAACAACTGCTGGATGGAGCTTGATGAAAAAAAATTGAAGATGGATTTTGGTCAAATTTAGATCCCATTAAATCTCGAGAGTGAACCGGATACCCGTCTGGATACCAAAACAAAATCTGGATTTTCCCATTTACTTATAATAAAAGCTTTTAAATAAAAAAAAAATCATATCTTGTAAAATATGCATTCAATTCACGCACCAAAAATCATAAAAGGGTCTGATCATGCAAAATGTTAAAATATTACATTTTAACATTGAAAACTCCATTTATGGATTAAAAAATCAGTTAAAAATACACATCAGCCCTGATTCACTTTTACTTTTCATGGATGGTGTATAAAGATAACAAGAACAATTTAGATCCAGATCAACATGTGGACGGTGTAAATCTAATTATGAGGGGACTGAGCTGCTTGGCGGAGGTCTGAGCTCTCTGTGCGCTTTTCTAGTATTTCTTTTTAATCTCTGCGCTTCATTGGATAAATAATTGAATTAAAATGAACGTTCTGTGGTGCGTCTTGCCTGAGCATAGGCTCCATAGGCTCCAAACTGCAGGGCCATGGGGTTGAAGATGCCCATCTGACCAGCCATCTGTTGCATGCGGCGGATGGTGCGCTCCTTATCCGTATCTGCGAACTTCACCACCAGACTGGACGAGGCGCCCTGCGCACCCACCCATCCACCCACACACATCCGCGCACCAGGAAGTATATGTGAGTTAGTACTAACAACTTACATTTACATGCACTCTCACACACACATCCTGTCCTGCCAAGGCGATTGCCTCACAGCTGTAGTTTTTCCCTCAAAATGCAGGCAGGGATCATATTTTTGGATCATTTTCCTTACTGTCATTAATGAAGTATAACTTATGGAATCGGCACACTCACACACGGCTGTGGTTTACTCACAGGCATCGTCTGGCTGCCGTGTAGTGCACTGATGGCTGCTTGCGCTTCAGCATGAGAGGAATATTTTACGAATGCACAGCCTAAAGATGGAGACAGAAGGGAGGAATCTAAGAAGAGCAAAAGTTCCTTTGGACACATCGCACAACATTCGCAGCAGGAAGAAGATAACAAGACACAAGTTTCACCCTCGGATAAGTTTCCCGCTCTGTGACAGGATCCGACATTTAGTAACCGAGCTGCCAAAAAGGGTTTGCATCAGTGTTTAACAACAGTAAATAAGCCTGCTAAACACGCCACTCTGACACCATTAACAACTTTGGGATTCTCTGGCGGGGCTTAAAAGGCAGGATGCTCGTGTCACTGACTATTGACAAGCCCCGTTGATGAATTTGGAAGATCAATTTCCCAGTAATTATTGAGCTAAAGTCCGCTTAGCCAAGTAAGCTGGCTGATGAGGCCTTGTTAATGGAGCTTCACGGAGGAATCAGAATGATCAAGCCCGCCGTAATCATCAGGCTTACTTATCATCGCGTGTCATTGATTGGCTGCTAAGTCCGCTGATGAACTTCACACTGTGAACTCGGGTAACAAGGACAATTTTCTGGCAGGACTTGAAGGCTGATGGTTAATGGGACGGCTGACTTGCTTTCTGTCTTTATCGAGCCGCGTGCGTCGATTCCTCAGGTAAATGGGGTTCATCCGTAAGATTCGCCGGTGTACTTCTCATATCCCTGCAGCAAAGCTCTCAAATGACATTCAGTGTTATAATTGGCAAACGCTACAGCGTTCCTGGGTAACCACTCCTCTGACGGTTGTAAAATAGCCCGTTTTGACATCGCTCAACGTAGAGTGTTGAAGGAGAACTTTGCAAAGTCATCAACTTTTGAAAGGCGCAAATGATTTCGGAGCAGCAGCCCGTGAAAAGGGTCTGCTAGCTCAAAGTCACAAACAGCTACAAACTCACCTTTGCTGTTTCCGTCGGGACCTCGAAGGATGGTGCATTCCTCGATGCCGCCGAAGGACTCGAACAGGCGCCGCACGTCATCTTCTGACTGTTGCTTATTGAGCATGCCGACAAAGAGTTTTCTGTCTTCTAAAAGGAAAGGGAAGAGGTCATCATCAGCGGGTCGGAAATGCACTTTGAAGGGTCAGGGTCGTTGAAGGTGCAGAATCGTCTCTACATCTTTAGATCTTGATCGGGTTTGGATGAAGCGATTGGCCCGAAGCTTTTACATTAACCATCGATTATTGACTTCGCCAAGTAGCTTATGTTTTTGCCGGTATTTATCTGTCCGCAAGCTAGCAAGATAAGATAACTAAAAACGTTACCAGGATCTTGATGAAATTCGGGAAATGTGTGGAATCTTACCAGGAACAGATGATTAAATGTTGGTAATGATCCAGAAGAGATCCTGGATTCTGGATCAATTTTCAGTAGCATTGAAGTCAATGGAGCTTCAAAATTCGTTCCTCGATATCTCGGTTGATTATTGACTGATGTTTATGGAATCCGACACAGACATGTAGGAGGGGGGCCTCTATCTCACCGCCGAATTTCATCCGGATTAGCCTTTTCATCTACTGTTCATTTAATATTAGAGATAGAGATTCCACATCGAAGCATGTCAACGGATTTGTTACCTCCGCCACTTCTAGCTCCGCCTCCTGTCTTTTCCTCAGTTCTGGCAACCTCTAACTAAATATTTATTTCTAATTTATTACTGATAAATATGCATCACCGACATGACGACTGTCTGCTGCACAATGATTAGGCAGCAATTATGAATGTCAAACCAATTAATGGGATACATTTGAATACAATGCAATTATCAAGTATAATTGATGTGAGTGTGCACGTTTGAATCTGCAAATGTGCAGTTGGATTGGAATTCAATCAGTGACACAAAATTACAAAAGTATTTATTCTAATTTAGGATCACATAGCATAGGAGTCAGCATTTTTTCACTTCTTCAATTTTGAACTCTAAGTAATAAAGTTAAAGCATTTGGTAAAAAAAACATTTCTGTGCAACAAATGCAACACAACCTAAACCGATGGAGCCAAGTCTTTCCACAAACTTTTACTCCACAAAAAAAAGAAAAGCAGCAGCTGAAGCTGATATGATCTACAACGCACGATATCATTCTACATTTATGGGTTTTAATAAAATATGGTGGGACTGAGGTCCAGTGTTACTTAGTCATTCAGCATGACAGCGTGATTTAAATGCTGAATCAGTATTCGAGGGGCAATTGTGAGGCAGACGGTGAAAGTGTGATAGTGCACAGCTGCAGCAGATGTGTTGGTGTGCACGGCCGTCAGATTTTATGTTACACAGAATCCCAGCTTTGTGGAAATGGATGTACATGTTGGAAAATTAATGAGCCTCAGTGCGATTGCCTCGGAATGTGCTCTGCAAAGTAACTTGTGTTTATGTGTGGTTTGGATGTGTGTTTGTGTGCGTGTGTGTGTGTGTGTGTGCACGCGCGTAGGGTCCGTTCCTCACCGCCTGTGCTTGACAGGGTGTCCTTGCCGAGTCAACAAGACTAATCTGCGTTCTGGCCTTGCACTGGGGGGGTTTACAAGACTGGAGCGCACACCAGGCGTGGAGGACACACACATATGCACACACAAATTTTGAAATGTTTGACAGCCCATCTTCTCTCTCTCTCTCTCTCACACACACACCCCTCATTGTTGGACAAAGCCTACAGATCTCCAGGGACAGTAACAATAAAAATAAATAAATAATAACAATAAAAATAACATCTTTCTTTGGGAAAGGAGCGTTAACACTCATGCGTGCACACACACTCGTATTCAGCCAGCGAGCAAATCAATATACACCAGTGTGAACGATGTAAAGCGCTCTCTCTCTCTCTCTCTCTCTCACACACACACACACCAGTAATCTCCCCCTGCTGTTATATTTAGCAGGCATCAGTATTACATCGTTCAAACGTATTGCCATTACATCATTTTGTGTCGCGCAACAGTACTAACTATTTTCATCAAAGCATTACAACTTTAACTTTAACATGGCGAGTACTCAAATACTTCACCCGAGTGCTTCAACTCTTAGCTGCTTTCTATTTACTGCTATAAATGACTTTTATTTCCTATTTAAACACATGAGATTGGCTTCTAAGTGTCACTGCCCTGTTAGAGGAGCACAGCGGCTCCACCTCTGTGGGCTTGTGGCCACCTTCTTATAATTGCAGACCAGCCAGGGCTCCTCATTACTTTTAAATTGAGAGTTCCATAAAACAGGGATCTTTTACTTTTGCTGCTTTAAATAAATTGCATGAATAATACTTCTGCTCTTTCATATTAGTAGGATTTTAAAAGGAGGACTTTACCTGTAGAGGCATATTTTACAGTATTATAATGGTACTTTTCCGTCTGCAAAAGATCTGAGCACTTCTTCCATTGCTGCGGTTGAAAATGTGACATCGTGACAGCACAATGTCGCTTGAGAAAAACACCCAAACGTGTAACGTTGGAAAACCAAATGTGTGGAGAATAGATGAGGAGATTAGATGTGGGAAGTTGAGACTCACGGAACTGGATGGACCCAAATAACAGACGGATATGGACGTCCTGCGTTGCCCTCACTTTTACTTCCTCACGCCGGGTGCTTCCCTCAGTTTCCTGCCGCTCCATCAATCATATTCACAGCGCCACCAAACTAAATAGGAGAGGATGTCACACAGACTCTCTTCCTTTCCTTAAAGCCCTTGTTATTTACTGGCAAACCACCTCTCTCTCGGTCCTTACGCTTCTGTCTGCCACCAGCCTCAACCTCCTTCTACACTCCATTTCCTCCTTTTTTCCCAATCGCTCTTTGCCTCTTTCTTGTGGCTGGAGAATTGCTCTGACATCACATTTATTAACAACAGCAATCTTTAAAAGACTCCAGCCAAAACTGGCAAAGCTGCGTCTTCCCTGGTGCAGTCCATCGATGTCAACAGCAGGTCACCGCAAGTCTAGACATAGAAAATTGCTTTAAGCTCTCCGAGCTGTCAATAGAGGACACTGCTCTCAAAATGTCAGAACCGGCATCACGCCTGTTTTCAGATCTCTCGACTGGCAAACTCCTGATGTTTGTCAAAAAATATTGTTGAAAAACTAGAAAAGCACTCGGAGAGCGCAGCCCTCCGCCAAGCAGCTCATTCCCCTCCTAATTGGATTCACACCGTCCAAATGGTGATCTGGATCATCATCAAAAGGTTCTAAATTGTTTTTGTTATCTATAAACACCAACCTTGAATAGTACAAGCGATTCGGGGTTAATGTGTATTTTGAACTGATTTTTTAATCCATAAATGGGGTTAAATGTAATATTTTTTCCTGGCATCATTCTGGATCCGATCCGGATGAAATACGGCGGCGAGATAGAGACCCCCACCCTACATGACTGTGTCAAATTCCATAGACATCAGTCAATAATCAACCGAGATATTGAGGGACACATTTTGAAGCTCCATTGACTGCAATGCTACCGAAAATTTCAAAGTGATCCAGAAACCAGAAGAGATCCTAGATTATGGATCACTTTTTCAGTCACCAAAGTTTAATCATCTGTTCCTGGTAACATTCCCAACATTTCATCACGATCCGTTCAGAACTTTTTGAGTTATGTTGCTAACAGAGCAGACAGACAAACAAACCAACGGCGGTGATTACATAATCTCTGTTTCGGCGACGGTAAAAAGAAGTGACCTGTGTTCCCCTCGAGCATAACATCGTGACACATGTTTCCATGTAAATACATGCGCGTGCATGCACCATGGCGCCAGGAAAGGAGCTGCATGGATACGTAATGCGTTGTGAATACTGGCGGGGCCGGCCGGGCCGTGCTGTCAGCCTGGCCTGAGCTACAGGCCTCCGTCTAATGGGACAGATAATGGTGAGGCTGATACACGTAGGCAGCATGTTTGTAGGGCTGGAACAACAGAGGGAAGGCTGAACGGGAGAGGGGGAGGAAAAGAAGCAATGAAGGACAAAAAGTACCTCCCCGACTCTCACTGTCTGCTGGCTTCACCTGGATTGGTCTGTTCATCTGTGACAGAGAGAAAGAGAA